>NC_136057.1:1480532663-1480765163 GCF_964261635.1 Lissotriton helveticus
CACCATCTGGAATGCATTACACGGCCACCCTGACAGCTCCTAATTAAGATTAATAAGTCTGCCGTGCACGTAACCACAGACAATATGCCATGAAACTGAAATAAATGACGGACGAAAAGTAAATATAGCCTATCACGTCAAGGCTACTAAATAGACAGCACAGCGAAGACGAATCACTAGGCAGATGCCATAAAAAACGCGGCGCGCACTAAGGAATGTGGCAGCCCGGACCCCTTTCAGAATTCTTTTTTTTTCAAACACATAAGAGCTCGGAAGCTCCGCCCCCACTTCGTGGTGACGTAGGCCCGAGCCCTAAAAAGGAGGACCCAAAAGCCTCAACATCCCATCAACCTTGTGCAAGGTATTGCGCTGCTTCTCTTCATTTTGGGGACTGGGAGCTTTCGCCGCATTTATACACCCTTACTTCACTGGGGTTTCAGAGTCGACGCAGGCTCGTCCCTACCTTGACTCTTTCTACTGGCTTCTGGCACCTGTGGGAATTACAGCTTAGTGCTCTACATTAATAGTTTTAATGGAGCTGAAGCAGCACTACACTTTTGAATGTACTTTTATAACTGCACCTCGTTGTATGCCTGTATTGTAAGTGACCACACCACAAGTGAGTTGAGATTCTTTATTGAGGTATGGAATCAACGACATCCATAGCCCTGCCAGTCAGGAACAACTGCAGGAGTGCAACTTAGAATGTTGACAGTGAGAATGGTCAAACCACCAGGAGCAGGGGAGGAGGGGGGAACAGAAGATACCAACACAGGTAAATATGTAATTACAACACATCTCCTACCCCATAATGGAACTGCACACAAAATGGTTAATCACCACATTATGTAGTCTTTCTGACACTCGGGTCTGTGTTACCCTTTCCTTAGATCATGCTTGATCCTTGGGCTGTCTTCCTCCTGATCAACCTTCCCCTCAACAGTGACACTTGCTGCATCAGTTCCATTTTCATTGTTCCTCACAATGCGATCCATGCTCCATGTCTGACCATCATTGAGAACTACAACATTTTTTAATATCTTTGCTATTATTTTCCTCTCTGAGATCTTCGAGCATCCCAAGTGTACTGATCTGGGGAGCTTGACTTTTACCTTGTCTCCTACCTTCCATGTCCTGCCTATTTTCCCTAGACCTTCATTATATTTCTTGACATACGTTTCCTGATATTTCCTTATTCTTTCTGCCATTGGTCTCTTGCCATCCACTTCCTCCTCCTTTCACCTCAGCCACAAGGGACTCATCTTAGTTCCCAGTTCTCTTCCTTTTAGGGATTTAAATGGAGATATCCCAGTCACACTGTGTGGAGTGACTAGGTATGACCAGATCATTTCATCTAAGGCTTTTCTCACATTAACCCCACTACTTCCATTCAACTGTATACACTCTTTGATCATGCGGTTTACTCTCTCAATCATTCTGTTAGCTCTCGGACAGTACAATGCCGTTCTTTGATGAGTTATAGCAAAGCTATGTAAGAACCCACTCATTTGTGACGAAACAAATTGGACCCCGTTGTCCGTCACTAATATTTGTGGTACTCCTTCGGTCCTGAAAATTTTTTGCAAGAACGCTATCACTGAACTTGTAGTCACATTTTCCACAATCTTTATTACCACCCACTTGGAGTGATAATCTACCAGGGAGATGATGAATCTTCCTCCCAACCCTTTTACTTCTAGGGGTCCAACAATGTCCATGGCTAATTTCTCCCACGGTGTGGTTGGTACTTCAACTGCCGATATGGGACCTTTCCTGCTTCTTTTAGTTTTATCACTCCTTGCACAACTACTGCACCGTCTGATGTATCTCTCCACCATAGTGTCCATACTTGGCCACCAGTAATGCACTCTGACTTTGTTTTTTGTTAGGCTGCAACCTAAATGGCCCTCATGTGCCAAACTTACAATCCTTTCTCTCATGTTCTCCGGTGGCACTAGTTTCCTCCCTCTGTACAAGTTCCCTTCTTGGAAGTTTAGTTCATGTCTGACCTCCCAAAACTCCTTTTCTTCCTCTCCAAGTCCTGCACTTTTCTCGGGCCAACCACTAGCCACTAATACTTCCAGTTTAGGTAACACTACATCTTCCTCCTTTGCTTTTTCCCACTCTATTCTATTGATTCCTTCTCTGATCTCCGCCACTACATGTTCTTCAACATAGTCATCTTCTTTACCATTACTCTCTATGGGTAGACGGTATAAACAATCTGCGGCCTCATTGAATTTTCCGGGGAAGTACACCATTCTGTAATTGAAACCCTCCAGACCTAAGAACCATTTTGCTATTCTTGGAGTGGTTCTCTCAAGGTTTTTTGTGCTGAAGGCATTTACTAATGGCTTGTGATCTGTGCGGGTAGTGAAAGGCAATCACCACACATAAACTCGGAAGTGCCTAACCGCCCAATAGCAAGCTAGAGCCTCCCTCTCCACTACAGAATACCGTGACTCAGTCTCAGTGAGGGACCTTGAAGCAAAGGCGATTATCCTTTCTTCCCCTTCTACTCCTTGGCTAAGAGTAGCCCCTATTCCTTTTGTGCTTGCATCCGTAGTTATTACAGTGTTTCTTGCTGTATCAAATTGCCCAAGAAAGGGTGCATTCATTATTTTGCATTTCAAATCTTCAAACGCCCCCTTACAATCTTCACTCCACTCAAATTTCACTCCCTTTTTGAGTAGATACCTCATGGGAGCAGTCATTTCTGCGAAATTCTTAATGAACTTGGAGTAGTACTCCGCCAGTCCGAGGAAGGATTTCACCTCTTACTTTGATCCTGGCCATGGTGCAGATTTGATTGCCTCCACATGGTCAGTTTTTGGCTTGATTCCATCCCTGGAAATCACATGTCCAAGATATGTAACCGAGGTTACCCCTATTTGGCACTTGGATTTCTGCAGGGTCAATCCTGCATCCCTTAACCTCACCAACACTTCCCTCAACACTCTGTTGTAATCTTCTGCATCTTTCTCATAAATCAATAAGTCGTCCTGAAAACACAGAACTTGCTTTTGCCCTTCTAGAATGGCCTGCATTGCCCTTTGGAAAACCGCCGCAGCAGAGGCCAACCCAAATGGCATTCTGCAGAATCTATAAGCTCCAAAAGGGGGATATAAAAGTGGTCAAAGCCTTACTTGATGGGTGAAGTTTTATCTGATGGTACGCTTGAGAAAGGTCTATCACTGTGAAGTATTCCGCCTCCTTGACCTGACTTATCATTTCATTAATATTGGGTAAAGGGAATCTGTCCACCCATATGTTGCAATTCAATTCCCTTAGGTCAATGCAGAGTCTTATTTTGTTCGAATTCCCTTTTGCTGCTATTACTATGGGCGCAAGCCATTCAGAATTCTCTGCCGGCTCTATCACTTCCTGTCTTAATAACTTTTCTAGTTCTTCTATAAGTGGTTCCCTCGCTAAAAACGGAATCGTCCTGCACTTGTGTACCACTGGTTTTGCATTTTCTTTGAGTCTTATTTTGTGTTGATACTCTTTCAAACACCCAATGTTTTCAATGAAAACTTCTTTGAACTCTTCCACCACCTCTAGGCCACACACGCTTCTGTCTACTAGCATAACTGGCTCTTCTGCTGTGGGGTCTAATTTCATCCCTAGGTTTTTCTGGTGTGCCCATCCCAGCAGGTTGGACCCCACCTTTGCCACGTAGACTTTCCCTACAGTGCTTCTTCCTTTAAAAGATATTTTAATGGTGACCATTCCTTCCAGCGGTATAGGATCTCTGTTGTAACCAACCGGACATGCATCCGGTTTTTCCAACTTTACCCCTCTCTTCTCAATTCTTTCCCTGTATGTCTTCAAATTGATAAAAGTAAGCGGCGAACAAGAATCTGCATATACTTCTATCACTTCACCATTAAGATCAATTTCACATTTTGGTAAATCAACCCTTCTGACTGAGTTTTCATCTTTGTTATCTATGCATAAAACATATCCTCCCTCACTTACATCATCGTTGCTTACTAGATTCACAGATTTCTTAGAAATATCTTTACATGTTCTTTCAAAATGTCCCTTCCTGTTACATTTTCTGCAAGTCGCTGTTCTTGCCAAGCAGCGAATGCTGTTTGCTAAATGTCCTGTACTGCTACATCTGAAACATTTCAATCTGTTATCCTCATTGTATTTCTCTTTGGTTTGCTCTTTGTAAAATTTGTTTTTCTTTATATTCTTTACAGCATAAACTTCTCTGTTATCCTCCTTACTATCACCAATTTCATTTACTTTGCTCCCTTCATGTATGTTCATCTCTTTCACGCATTCAGCTGTGTGTTCTACACTCTTGGCTATGTCTATAGCATTTCTCAAATCTGGATTGCCCACCAACAATTTTTCCTGAATTTTCTTATTGTTGGTACACCTCCCCAACTGGTCCCTTATGAGTGACTCTGTTAGATCATTAAATTCACATGTATTAGCCAACCCTCTCAGGCATGCTATGTAGTTTCCTACCTTCTCATTTTTCCCTTGTACTCTTGCATAAAACTTGTGTCTTTCTAACACCACATTTATCTTGTCAGCATATTGCAATTCCAGTTTCTTTATGCTTTGGTCATAAATATCCATGTCCCCTTCTTCTCCTACTCCCCCTTCCAGATCTGGTAGGCTGTCAAAAACTCTCCTTCCTTCTGTTCCTAGGTTTATCAGGAGTATATTCTTCCTCCTTATGGCTGAAAACCCGCTTGCGCCTATTGCAATCAGATATGACTCAAACCCCTTTCTCCAATCTTTTCATGGCAGCACTGGCTCCCCTTCCTCTGTTAGGAAAGGCGGCGGTTGATTCATGCTAGCTGCCGCGATCTCTAAGATGACTTACTGTGTTTGTGAACTAAACTGACTTCCTATGAAGTACTGCTACCACACTGATGCACCTCCCTGTAGTTTAAACCTGCGCAGTTTCCCTTCTCCAGATTGTTCCCACAAGTGCATTTATCTATACCTCTGAGTTTGCTTTGTTTCCACTGCAACCTCCTATTTTCCTCCTATGTCACACAATTGTACTTCAAGAAACAGTTAACTTTTCCAAAGTACAATTTTACCCTTGTGCAGACTCTGTTACTATTATAATTGTGCTGTACATTACTATTACCTTAAATTACTATTGCATTTCAAATTGTCTTTCACCATATATCACTTCAATACCTTTCCCTTAACCGCTCCCTTACTTCACTATAATTAATCAATAATGCCGAATCCTTTACTATTGTGCCCCCACACCCTCAGAATGACCCTGATGGAATCTGAGTTCCTTAGTTAATTTGTTCCTCCAACAACCTGTTCTGCTTCCTTATTCAGTTATTGAGTAATCTGCCGATTTGGTTCACAGGAATCCCTTGACGAATCAGCCTGTGACGAAAAAATCTTTACTTTCCGACGCGCCTCTCTCGCTCTCACAAAGCTGTGCCACCGCTACCTCACACGCTCCCAAGAACGTCCCTGTTCCCTCGAAGGCTCCGCTCACCGCACGATGTGCCGCCTCACCGTCGCCTCAGTGACCAGCTGCAGCTTGCTCCGATCACCACGAAGACTCCGCTCACCACAGGATTTCCTCCTCGCCGTCTTCTCGCTAACAAGCCGCCGCTTGCTCCTGTCACCTCGAAGGCTCCGCTCACCACACGATGTGCCGCCTCACAGTCGCCTTGTAGACCATCCGCAGCTTGCTCCGGTCACCACGAAGGCTCCGCTCACCTCAGGATGTGCTGCCACACAGTCGCCTCACAGACAAGCTTCCGCTTGCACCGGTCACACTGTAAGCACCTCTTTATTTATTTATTTATTTTTTCTCAGTCACCGCCCGTCACTTCCAGCAGATTGGTCTCCTCACAGCTGTTCTCAATCTCCCAGCGAACCGATCTGCTCAATTCTTCCTCAACTTCTTTTTGGTTATCACACGTTCTTCCGACCCTTCATGTGCTCATAATAATTATTTCAGTTTAACGCACCTCCTCTCTTCCTCAGTCTGCTAGAATCGAGTGTCCTTTAGAATAATACACTTCTTCTTTACTTGCAGACTCACTACAGTAGGGTATGTAGATCTACCTCACGTAGCTGTACTTGAATTTCGCTTTCTTATCTTTTTCTCCTTTATTCTTCTTTTCCTTCACTTCACTGGTCCTGGGTAACAGATGGAGGGGATGTCGTACGTTGGCCTCCTCCCAACTATCGTCGCCAGTATTGTAATTGACCACACCACAAGTAAGTTGAGATTCTTTATTGAGGTATGGAATCAACGACATCCATAGCCCTGCCAGTCAGGAACAACTGCAGGAGTGCAACTTAGAATGTTGATAGTGAGAAGGGTCAAACCACCAGGAGCAGGGGAGAAGGGGGGGAACAGAAGATACCAACACAGGTAAATATGTAATTACAACAGCCTGTTATACCCTTCAATGACTTGAGGTGCTAGTGTGGATGCTGCTCTTTGTGTCACACTTTGGTGTCTTTTGTCATTCGGGGGGTGCTGCACTTATTGCCGCATTTGTTGTCATTTAAAATCTCATTCAACGGCCTCACTCACCTTGTCTTGTGTCACAAGTCATTTGGAATCCTGCCCTCTTCCATGATAGCGTGTTTCTTCGTGCTGCGTTCCTTCACTTAAGCTCCATCACGCTGGATTTCGTCATTTACGCTGCATTCCATGGTGGTGTTGACATTTGACGGCACGCTTGTCACGCAGCGTGCCGCCACTTTTTTCCCCACATGCAGCTCTTAGCTTCTATGCATGTCAACACTGTGACACGCACACATTAACGTGTCCTGTCCATTTCACGGTTACCTTGACGTCTTTTCTTTCTGCTGCAAGACGTCCTTTGGCTGGCTGCGAGTTGTTTTAGCTCTCACCTACACCAGTACTTGTTTTACATCAGCTGTTCTCAAGGTAAGCCCCGCCTGCACACCGGTGACAGGCACACCTAAATTATTTATTACTACTACTCGCTGCCTGCGCTTCGGTGACAGGCACACCTTTATTTTTACTTGCCAGTTTATTCAGTGACTGGCACACTGTTATTTCAGGTTTTACATATTTTTGAGTCTGACACACATACATTTCTACTCTTGGTTTGTGACTGTGCCTGGAACTCTGTTATTCTATTTTCAACCACATATTCCTGCACTTGATTTCTGCCTGTTATTTCTGTCACGGACATTCTTGTGTCTCTTTTGATTTTTGTTTACACTTTTTGTGACACTTTTAGAAGCCATGGAAAATGTGACAGCCCCTCCCTTTTTCCTTATGTCACCTGGTGAACCCGCCATCAAATGGAAAAAGTGGAAAAAATTATTTGAGCATTATACCAGGGTTTGTGGTGTAAGTCTCAGTGCCGAGCGCAGAACCTCTCTTCTTTTGCATTGTCTCGGCTCAGAAGGGCAAGATGTTTTTGATCATCTGCCAGAGTTAAGTGATGCAGAAAGCAAAGATCTTAATGAATAGGAAATCTGCTTATTTAGGCTTGACAAGCATTATTTACCTAAAGTGAGCACTATACTTGAAAGGTACCAATTTGTTAAGAGACATCAAAATGATGGTGAATCTGTTAAGGTGTATGTCACTCATCTTAGAAAACTTGCCTCTTCTTGCTAATTTGCTAAGTTACTTGATGAGAGAATAAGGTACCAGTTTATGCTAGGATGTAATATTGAAAAGGTTCATGAAGAACTGTGGCTCGGAGATGAACCTTCTGTGGATGAAGCGTTACAAGTAGCAAAAGAGGATTGAACACTCTCTAAAGTGCGTTGATACTTTGAAGAAAGATAAGCAAATTACTGTTCAAGTTGTCAAAGAAGAGGCTGAAGTGGTATCTAAAACTGATAGTGTTGTTAAATCAAAGAAAGGTACGTTTGTTCCCAAGTGTTTCAGATGCAGCAAAGTAGGACATTTTGCCAATGATAAAAATGTCCTGCCTTGAATGTGGTCTGTTTCAAATGCAAGAAGAAAGGTAATCTCTCTGTTGTTTGTAAGAGCAAGGGTTTCACATTGAATGTTAAGTGCGTTGAAACAGACATTCCTGAGGAAGATTTGGTCTGTGGACAAAAAGTTTGTCAAGTTGATTCTGCATTAGAACGAAAATCATGTCCAGTTGACACAATTCAAGTAGAAGGTGAACCTACTAAAGTTGTATTTGATTCCGGGGCAAAGATTACCACAGTCTCCAAAGCATTGTATCAAACTAATCTTGTCTTTAAGATTTCTCTTCTATAACCAGACATACGTCCCTTAGCCTATGGTGGTGAGCCTACACCATTATGTGCGTACTTTTTGGGTCTCATAGAATACGGTGGGCGTTAAAGTTTACATCTGTCAAAAAGGTGACAGCATCATCAACTGGTTTCACCAGGGGGACTTAGGTGTTATGCTGGATCCCAGTAGTTCATCTCCTATCATTATAAAACGTGAAGTTCAATCTGTTTTTGTTAATTCTGATGTCACTGTTGAAACACACATTAGACAAAATGTTCCAAAGGTTTTTAGAGAAGGTCTTGGTTGTCTTTAAGATTTTGAGTTAGACATTCCCTTACGCCCCAATTCACACCTTTCTTGCTGTAATGTTAGAAATGTGCCAATAGCTGTGAGGAGAGAGATGAAAAAGGAGTTAGACAAGCTCAAGGCTGGTGGAATAATTGAAGAAGGTACTGTACAGATTGGATTGCTCTGGTTCTGGCAGCACATAAGGCCAATGGGTCACTTCTTTTGTGTGTGGATTTGAGGCAACTCAACAAGCGTGTGGTGGTGGATCGCTATCCCCTTCCCAATATAGCTGAATTGTTAATGTTGTTGGGCGGTGCCAAAGTCTTCAGTTCCATCGATTTGGCATCCGCCTATCACCAGATTGAGCTGGCAGAGACCTCAAGGGATTTCACCTCCTTCATTACCCCGTTTGGAACTTTCATATTTGTTTGGATGCCGTTCGGACTGGTGTTGGCAGCTTCCATCTTCCAATGTGCAATGGAGACTGTTTCAAAGGTTGTGATGGTGTTTGCATCTATCAAGACGATATCCTGGTCTTTGGGAAAGATCATGAAGAACATAGAAATCGCCTTGATGTTGTTTTGGGTAGGCTTGAAGAAGCCAATCTCGCTGCGAAATTGGAGAAGTGTCAGCTTGCCACTTCTTTAATTCATTAATTAGGACACACGATCTCAAGGGATGGTATTGCTCCCAAGTCCAATCTTGTGGACACGATTTCTCGCATGCCTCCTCCCTCATGTAGAGAGGATCTTATGAAGTTCTTTGGCATGATCGAGTACTACAATAAGTTTGTTGAGGGTTTTGCTGAGCATTGCGTCTGTGTGAGCGGGCTTTTAAAGAAAGGCACAGAATATAAGTGGAGCAAATAATGTGACCTTGAATTTGTTTCTCTCAAGGAAAAACTCTGTGATGCTCCCAATCTTAGAAGTTTTGATCCCTCCAAGACTTCCATTTTACCACTAATGCAAGTCTGAAGGGCTTAGGAGCTGTACCCAAACAGGAGGGTGAAAATGGCATGCAAGCCATCACATTTATCTCACGAGGCCGCAAGGACCCGGAGTCACGTTACTCCGTGATTGAGCCTGAAGCTCTTGTGGTGTTTTGGGCCATCAGAAAACATGAGAAATTTCTTTGTAGGACGAAATACTTGGTTAAAACTGATCTTAAACCTCTATGTGAGATTTTCTCAAAGAATGGTGTAGACTTTGTCTCTGGTATAATAACAAAGTGGGTCATAGCTCTCCAAGAATATGTTTTTGACATCAGGTACATTCCTGGGGTGGAAAACTGTGTGGCTGATACGCTTTCTAGATTAGTTGCTGATGAACTCCTTGATGATGACTCTGATGATGAATGGTGTACAAGCGATGTTCATGTGTGCCTAGTTGGAGAAGCAATCATTGACAAGGACCAATGGCGCCTCAAGTTATCCCAAGATCCTGTTTGTCTGTAGTAATGGCTCTCATCCACAATGGCTGGCACACTAAAAAGCAGGCTTCTGAGGAGGCTTCTAAATTCTGGGGAGTCAAAGATGAATTGACCGTGTGTGATGAGATGCTTTTACGTGGGACATGTCTCATATCTCCCTTTGGGCTGCGCAAAGAGTTAATGGAGTTAGCTCATGAGTCTCACTCTGGTATGTCTAAGACCAAGGAGAGACTTTGATCTTCTTACTGGTGGCCAGGCATGGACCTATGTGTAGAGAGGGTCATAAGGGACTACATGGTGTGTGCTACGAGTGATAAATAAAAAGTTTTGAGAGTTCAACCTATGGTTATTAGGGAACTCCCGCATGGCCCTTGGAAAGAAGTGTCTCTTGATATTGTGGGTCCAGGTCACTCTAATGGACAACAAATTTTCATTGTTGTACTCTTGGACTTATTTTCTAGGTGGCCGGAGATCCACTTTACCTCCAGTATCGAGACGGTTCAGGTGATTACATTTTTGAAAGGTCTCATAACCAGAGAGGGTTATCCTGAATCGATTCTCACTGAAAATGGGGTGCAGTTAATCTCAAAAGAAATGTCCTTTTTGACGAACAGGGGCATTAAACACAAGAAATGTTCCCTTTACCACCCGGAAACCAATGGCATGGTTGAAAGGTTTAACAAGGTGTTAAAGGAAACCATTTCCTGGGCCAAGAACTCTGGACTTAACTGGAAGGAGGAAGTTCTAAAAAAGGAGAAAAACTATAGAGTAACTCCTCACAGTTCTACTGGTCAGTGGCCTTTAGTTCTCTTCAAGGGAATGGCTCCATGCACCTTAGTCGAACCCTCGTGGGTAAGGCGTCTTGAGGAGTCTATGCCTTGATCCTTTTCTCAAGAGTCTGCATTGCACTGGCGCAAGAAGGAGGAGGGAAAGCATTTAGCTAGGAAATTACATTTTGATTTCAAGACATCCACTAAAGAAACGATGGTCAAAGTTGGTGACTTGGTGGTTGTCAGACTTCCCGGTCACAAAGTTAAGTTCTCGAAGCCCATACAAGTGGTTAAGGTGTTTAACAATGCTGTCAGAACTCAGACCCACAGCATTTGGAATTTGAGTAGAATTTCTGTGTGTCCTGACCCAATTTTAGGTAAAAATATTTCCTCTGGACCTGTTTCCACTTCTAACTCTTTTGCTACTCCACGCATATCTTCTAGGGTTGTTGTGAAACCTCGTTACGTAACTGAATATCTTCCTAAATTATTGTATTAACCAATGTACTTCTTTGTTTATCTTTTTTTTTCTCTTTCTTATTCACCTCTTCCTTCTGAAGGAAGGTGTGTGGCATCTGAAACTTGTTAGTATCTGATGTCATGGTACTACAGTGTCATGGTTACGCAAGGTTCTGTGACATGTTTGTATTCTGTTTGTAGTTTCTTTGATGTTAGAATGTATTGCTTCAAATGTGAGGAGCTGTTATCCTGACTGGCGGTGGCCTGGATGGGTTCCTTCCGTCTTCTTAGAATAAACCTGAACAACTTAACTTGATCATTGTGCCCAGTGTCGTCCTTTCAGCAGCATAAGGATTCTACACATGGTCAAAGCGATCCACTTGGGCCTGATTTACAAAGATCCTCCACACTCACGCCAGAGGCTTTGCACTGGTAGGGCTGGGAACTCGGCACTCGTGGCGGGATCTCTGCAAGGGTAAACTGCAGTGCAGTGCTGCGGAGCCTCTGCCTCAACTTCATAAATGAATAAATAAACTGTGGAGGCTCTTTGTGAATCAGGGGTTCGGTTACGGCCTGGCACTTCAACATAGGTGCATTGGAAGCCCCATGGCAATTGCACACCGGTATAGTGATAGTTGATATAGTGGTTGACATGTTTTAGGTCAACATGTGCTACCCCTATACAATATAGTACAATCAATTACCAATCCTGTCCATCTTTTTTTCTAAATTATTTTATTTATTGGCATTTCAAAAACCAACATTGCATACAAATACAAAGGAGGGGTAAACTACAATCCTGTCCATCTTTAACCTACTTTGTACATCTATAGGATGGTGACCTGGTGACCCTAAGCAAATCATACTTGCCTGCCTCCCTACATTGTTATTTCCTCATAGATCTCACTAATAACCCCTGGGCGACACCCATTAATATTGCACAGCTCTATAAAACGATCCCAGTTTTGGAAATAGCTAGTTTTTCTTACTCCTTTCATCTTTTAAACCAATTATTGCCACACAGATGAGTAATAAACAGTATAAATAGCCCTGTATATGGGATACATCTCCTGTATCCCATATTGTAGTTTTTCATCCAACAGCACTCTTTACAGAAGAAGAACACTACCAACCATTGTCCTGTGATGTCATGGAGCGATATATTGGTTTGTGAAGCGTGGAGTGCTGTTGTGAGCTAGGTAAAGTCCAGCTGTATGGTGTCTTTGAGGTGTGTAAATGTGTGCATATTGTGCCGAACATTGTTTTCGGTTGGGGGCTGGAACTGACTGTATAATATTAGCAAAAAGAACAATTGATGGACAGAATGCAGAGCAATGTCATACATTCACCCCAGTACAGAGATCTGGGCCTAAATCCATAGTTTTTTTGCTCCCCATTCCATTCCAGTTTTAACCCAGCCATATGCAATCCAGTCTTGATCCTGCACCAAATGGGAACAGTCCAGCCTGAACTGCCAGGCAAGGTGCTCCCTGTACTGGAAACAAGCATCCTAGGACTGGTTTCGGGCTTTCAGCCCTCATCAGCCAGGACAGCTTGACTCCATTTGCATGGAGAGCAAACATGCCAAAATGTTAGAAGAGGGAAGTGGGAGATTTTAGAAAAATAATCAAGAGATTGCTTATCTCCATTTACTTCTAGTCCCGAATCGGGTCTGCTGTCATGTATGGGACTTAGTGTGCTGCTGCAGGATCAGATATCAGAAACACAGATACATATTTTTTTCGATCACCTGTCAAGAGCACGGAGAAAGCGCAGGCAGAGAGGCCTTTTCAAAAATGTTATGCACTGGCATGCAGGAACAGGCTACTGGCAGTGAATACTAAGAGTCTCACTAGGCCAGTGCCGGCTGCAGCCTGCCGAGAATCTGTTTTTTGAATGCAGGAATCTGGAGGTGGAACACTAGCCTTGAATTCTGCAGTCTCCAGTCAGGATGGTTGGCATATATGTATTAGGGTTGGTACTTATAGGTGCTGAGTGCTACCAACTAATCTGAAACATCAAAACTGTGTTGAATGTGACCCATTTAAAGAGATTCAACTTTTTAAGAATAGTCCTTCAATTTGGAATCAGCAGCTTTAAGTTTTTTTGTGCCTTTGAACGTTTTCCTCATACAGTGGGGCATCCTTTTTGTCGTTTCTGGTACCCCGGACTGATGCGGTAAGACACGGCTCTTCTCTGGACAGATTTCAAGACAAACACCTAATACTTTACCACAATATGTGGATGCATTGGCATGAGAGCACCATATAATGTATCAAAGTATCATGTACCCCTTTGAATGTGAAATGCGTCAGAGAATAGCGAAGGCAGACAAAGATGGCAGCCGCCGCGTGTTAAATATCAGTTTAAAATTTTTGAAACTTTCAAGAGGTTACAGTGGAAACAAGCATTTACAATGCAATAGGTTTCGCAGTGACATTATTTTGAGATATTGATATTGTAAATGACAATGTTCTTTTTCTGTTTTTCTTTCGGAAAACATACATAAAAGGCATTTGCTATTGACATTGCAAATGACAATGCCTTTTATTTGTGTTTTCTTTTTTAAAATATAAATAAAAGGCATTGATATTAACAATGTCAATAGCTTAAAGTAAACATTTAGCTATTGGCATTTTAAGTTACAACAACTTTTATTTATGTTTTACAAAACAAAAACAAAAACAAAACAAAATTTAATTTACAATTTCAGTAGCTCAAAATAATGCCAGTGCGAGACCTATTGCATTGTAAATGCGCTGCCCGGTACCTGCAAACACCGGCACAAATGAAGTACTGTATAGCTTCCTAGTACATAGGCTGTGCTTGTTTGGAAGTGTGTGGGTTCATAGTGCGAACCATGTGAGTAAGAGGTAACCACAAAAGTAAGAGGAGAATGGTAGGGCTTAGCTTAAGCTGAGACGTAGACTTTCCCACCCAACAGGCATTGTGCTCCCTCGAAGCCTGGCAGTGTAAGACCTGAGTCTTACAATAGGTAGCCCTGCCACAATGAACATTTATGCAACTGGGCTACGCGGTCATCCTTCATCCTTGCCACGGGTATTCTGTAGAGCTGAGTTCGACAGGCTGCAATATTGCACCTTGGCCTGTGTTCCTTGGCTCAGCAGATGGCCAGGGGTCATTAAGGTAGTGGGAGCCTTACCCGCTGTGCCTTTTCTTATCTTTTCATACCAATCAAGGAGTTGAGGATTACAACAGTGACACCATCTAAATCAAATATATACTTTATTCGGCATCAAGAAAAACAACACCATAAAATCACAAGCTTAAAAACGGTTCATATATATACAATTCACACATTCCCTCTGGTGTTCCTAAGATGCATTGCCACTCTTAAAAAATGTACAGTACAGTACAAGGTTAAAATCTCCGAGGGGAGTTTCAAGTACAATAAAGCCATTTTAGCCTGTCTAAATCCTGCTTTTTTAAAAAATTCTTTTGAAAAAATGCTTCCTTGGGTGCATATAATACGGGCATAACAGTACAAAATGAAGAGTATCCTGTGGAGATCGATGATCGCAGCCGCAGGGACCCTTCTGCTCCACCGTCTTAGTAAAACCTGCTGGCACCGCAAGGCTATGATGTAAGGAATCCAACCTAAAACACGTCATTAGAAACCTATCTTGGGCACTGTGAATAAGATACAAATAGGGTTCAATATCCAGGCAGGATTTGGTCAGGATATGCCTTCTCACTGCAGGTTTTTTAATCTCCTGATCTTCCCTGCTGGAACCCAATAATTTCGAAGCGCCCCTTGACCATACCCTTGTCCTTGGCCAGCAATTTCGTAGGGTGAGTAAAAAATTCCAGGCAACCCAGGACCTCAAAGGATTCCCTAACATAATTAAACCATGGGATATTCATCCCCTTATCACGTGCAATGCAATCCTTTATAATTTCTCTTGTCAAAGTGGCCTCTGGATTTGTCCAGATTTTAACCCAGCAGCTAACGGGTTTTAGTTTTATCCTGTCATTGATATAAGCAGCGCCCAATTCCTAATGCACAATAGAGCCCGGGGTACTTGGTGGCACTTTCAGTAATCTTCTAAAAAATGTATTCTCTTCAATGTGGAGGGACTTAGCGTCCACAAAGCCCCAAACTTCACTGCCATAGAGTACTTTAGCCAAACATATTGAATTATATAGTTTCAGGATCTGATCAGGAGACCAGCGACCCAACCTCTGTGCATAGTTCATGATCGCCCCCATGCTTCTAGTTAGGGTGCGACATTTTTCCTCCAACAAAGGTTTAAAATTGAGCCTAGAGTCGACTAATATCCCCAAATATGAAAAAGACTGGACTTTTTCTATACAATGTGCCCCGATCGTATATTTATATTTCTTTGTGGCCACCTTCCCTACCTCCATTATATATGATTTGGCAAGGTTTGCTGATAGGTCCAGCCTCTCCATAAAATGGTCAAAACCATCTAACAATATTTGGAGGCCCGAGGGGTTCGGGCCAGAAGTACTGCATCATCTGCATAAAGCCGAACCTGAACCCCCCCTGTGACCTATCCTTGGCGAGTCCACTCCCAGCCCGGCCAACGCTTTCTCTAAACCATTAATGTACAAGGTGAATAGAAAGGGTGCCAATATGCAACCCTATCTAACTCCCCTTGTGCATGGAACTGGTCAGTCATACTGCCCTCCTCGTTGTACCTGATCTGGGCAAGGGTGTTCCTGTGTAGGGATCTCAAGATGTTTACTAGGCCCAGGTCCACTCCCAGCTCCTCCATGAGTTCCCATAATTTTTTCCGATTCACCCAATCGAATGCCGCCGTCAAGTCCATAAAAGCCAAGTACACTGTCTCTTGGCTAGCGACCGTGTACTTGGCCGTCAGGAGGTACAGGTTAAGAAATTGATCCGTTGGGGAGCGTCCGACTCTGAACCCGTACTGCGCGTCAGTGATGATCTTATGTTCTTCTGCCCAGTCTAATAAGCAGCTAAGTATGGCCCAGTTAGGAACTTTCATGGACACATCAATAAGCGAGATAGGTCGGTAACAGGACGGGCTCTCCCTATCTCCCTTTTTGAAGATTGGTACGATTATTGCTGTTGACCAGGATTCAGGCATGCCCGTACTTACTGCAGCATATATGACCCTGGTCAATATGGGGACCTACAAATCAACTTGAGCTAAAAACAGGTCAGGGAGGACCCCATCTGGTCCCGGCGCTTTATTTCTCGTCAGTCCCTCCACACCCGCCTTAATTTCATGCAGCAAAAAGATGATATGTTCTTCCCTTCCTTGCCCCTCCATGGTTACTGAACAATCCTCCTGGGTGCTGAAATTGTATAGGCCATTAATATACTCGAACCATGACTCCGCCAAGATGTGATTGGCAATCTTGGGCTTATCCCTATCTTGGAAGCATGGCTCATTAATGACCTTCCAGAATGCCTTCATGTTTTTGGTGTCTGCTGCTTCCCTCAGGTTCTCCCAGGCCTGCTGTTGCAGAAAAGTTTTGCGGCGCTTAACAGCCTCTTTATATAAACCTCGATACGCCGTAACCCTACTTTTGTCCCTGGGGCAGGTTTTCAGTGCCAGTTTCAGCTCTCTCAAGGCCTTGGAACAGGCCTGATCAAACCACCCATATTCCACCGTACCTTTTTTTCCGGGCTTGGCCCTGAGGAGTCTGTCAATGTGCAATGTTACCCCTTCATAGGCCTTGACTAAGTCCGCCCCTGTTACTTCAACATTCAGGCACCTCCATACGTGATGGTCTTTGTCTGCCATTAATGCTTCATAAAAGGCGTTGACGTCCGTCTCGGACCATCTCAGCCTTCTCCCTTGATCAACCGCTATTAACTCCCCATTCACACTCCTCTTTTCCTGGGTTCTAGGCATATTGGGGTCCCTCAAAACCATAACTAGGGGATTGTGATCACGGAATGCGCTCAATTGTATTTCAAACCCCAAAACCTCATGTTTCAATGTGTTTGATACAAAGATAAAATCTATAACTGAGTCACAGCTTCTGCCTTTAAAAGTTGGGTGCACCTGCCCAGAATACCCTCCTTTCAATAAATCCATAGTGTGTTGAAGAGCATAAGTTTCCAGCACTTTATTGAGCTCTTTTCCCTCTATAGTGTGCTCTAAGTGGGGGCCCTTTTCCAATGGGCAAGAAGACCAGTCGCCCGTCTATTTTCCATGTTTGGACAAAGATGACAATTAAAATCTCCCACTGGTAAATGCGTCCCTCCTGATCAGCCTCCCCCGCCAGCCTTTTTTCCAGTTCTTTAAATCTAGTCAGTGGGGACCCTGCTGATGTCGCATTATAGAAATTCACAAAGAGTATATTCTGACCCCTGATACGTGATTTTAACCCCTGTAGAACATCAGAGTCCCAGCTCAAGTCTTCCCATATCCCTTTCAATTTTAAATCCACATACGTCACCAACCCTCCCTTGGCTCTTCCCACCAGCCCTTTCCGTGCAGGAACAAAAAACATTTTTAATCCTTCCAGGGCTAGCTGGTCTCTATTCCATTCCCAAGTTTCTTGTAGACATATAACCTGGAAGTTTTTTATATAGGCCAACCAGTCATTATTTGTTAGTTTGGCTGAGAGCCCCGCTATGTTCCAAGATATAATTTTTATAGTGCCTTGGCCCATAATTACTGTGCTGGGCAATATCTGACCGCCTGTGAGTGGCAACTAGGCTTGTAATGTCTGCACTTTCCAATTTTTATAGCGGCTATCCTGGGCTCTCTCCAGGGGAACAGAAGTTGGTATACTCTCTAATATTACTAGGGGGCCTCCGGCTGAGTAACTACGTGGAGCAATTGCCTCGGTAAGGCCATCCCCAAGGCAAGAGCTCCCTTTGCGTCAATCAACATCTTCCAGACCCTGACTATTTGCAAGTGGGGCATAACGATTTTTTGTGAGTAACAAGGGCCCTATTCTAGCACTACCACTGTGCTCTTGCCAGTCAACCTCTCTTGGGAATCTTGTCCTTGGGTCCCGATAAAAAAAAACCCAGCGGTAGCAATTGGATGGATGAACCATGCTCCCCCTGCAAGCCACCCCCAGAATGGGCAAGAGGATTCTGTACCAGCCCCGGGAATCTGAGATTTAGAAGCACCGTATCTCCTTCAAAACACTTCCTACTATGGCCTATCCAGGACACCCTTCTTGCCATTAGGATGTGCCTGTAATGCTCAAGCTTGAATTTGACGTTTTTGCTTAGCCAATGAGCTGCCTTATTAATTAGCATTTGGGGTGTTTCTTCTCAGATTTCAGTTGAGGCAGGGACCCCTGTCAACACTATTGTGTAAGGACTAGCTGCTGGAAGGAGGTCCAAAACGGGCAAGTCCCCCGTGCTACTGGCGTACTCGCCCCCCGCAGGCACAACTGGTTTCAGTGCACCGGCACCGTCCCCCATGCCCCCCTGTGCCCTCGTGCTTATCACTTGACTTAGAGGTTGCGCTATCTGCCCTTCCTTCCTTTGGGTCAAAACTCTCTCCTCCCCTCTCTTTCTCCCATCTTTATCAGACCCCAGAGGCCCGCTTGTGCATTATCCATATGATCAGCTTTCCTTTCTCTTTGTTGTAAATCCTGCAGTAATACTCCCCCCGTGCCATCAGTACATCGGGACACCCTGTCTTGCACTTCTATAGGTTGGGGGGGTGACTATACTAGGTGAACCCCTCTTCAGTTCTAACAATAGGGTTACTTTCTCTTTCATCACAGTGATTTTCATATGGAGCTGGGCTAATTGGCTGTTGAGGAACGTTTCCAACCTTAGCCATAATGCTGAGTCCACCCCATCACCCATTTCCATCCCTCTGCATTTAATGCAGTGAGAAGAACCCGCCACCTCCTGAGTACCTTTAGTCCTACCCTCCTTTGATGACTCTTTCTTATTCACTTTACTATTGGCCATATTGCACCCCCCCTCCCCCCCCCCCCATGAGCACTTGGCTGTGACTGTGGGAACGCTTGCAGGCGCACCTTCCCTACTGGTCATGTGTTTATCTAAGAGCGCCCTTCTAGACCGGGTTACCACCTCCACAATTTCCCTTTGTGCTAGTTCACAGATCTCTGGTGCTTCTACCCTTGCCAACCCCTCTTCCCCTACTCCCTCCCCACATAATGGTGACATATCTGCATGCATGGGTCGGCCTTCCTATCCCTCCTCCACTCCGTATTTTGCCACTGAATCTAAACTCCCCTTGGGCGACGACACATTTGCTATCGCATCAACATCGAAAATCTCAGTCACCCTCTGCGGCGTATTCTCACCATCTAAAGGTCTCAGGTAACTGCCTTCGGTGTCCTTGCCTTGGCTGAAACCCCCATAGAAGATCTTTTCTGTGCCATAATCGAGTCCAAAGAGAGTCTTTTTTCAGCTGAGCGGATTTCTTGGGCCAGAGCCGACTCTGCCCTAACAAAAAAGGCATCGAGTGTCCCTTTTAAGCTCCCTCCCCCATTATCTGACTTAGTCCTCTCTTTATTCATGTAAATGTGAATGTGTTTGTATAGCGCATTTCTACCTAGAGGTCTCGTAGCACTGTATTCATACCGCTGTGGAACCCATCCTTGCTTTCCTGTGTAATGTCCACTCCTGGGCACCCCCAAGGTGAAGCCAGGCATCCAAGCACTGCTGGGGCTGTTGTGGAGATTAAGCAAGCTATTGCCCAGAGTCACAGAGTGGGACCCATGATTAGACTAGGCACCGAGGTGAGAATTATCAGGTCTGGGGAAATTGAGTCCAAGAGCTGCCGAAGCGGGAATTGAACCATGGTCCCGGGCCAGACCTCTGCATCAGGGTCTGCTGCTCTAACAATTGAGCCACGCTTCTCCACCACAAGGGTGCTATTCAATAACCTGCCAGGGACAACCAAAAGCCACCCTCCTTACTATCTACACAATGATATATATCCAAATCAACAGTCCCCGAGGGTCCTTTAGTCCTCGCTCGTGTGTGCTGATCGAATTTTACCGTTCTGTAGGACCCGGGTGATCAGCCACAAAACAAAACTTCCTTGGCCAAAAGATGACAATTGCACCCAATATTCCTCACCTCCACTCTTTGGCGACAGGTAAACACAGTAACAGTAGGGTCGTGGGGTGAAACAGGTGATAATAGGGCCCTGGCCCAGCCCTGCCTCCTCCTGGCTCCGATGGGCTTAGACGGGCCCGCTCTTGGCCCGGCGCGCGCCCGCGCGCGTCCCATGAAGCGGGAGGCGCGTGTTGTTGATGAAGGGCTGCCGGGGTGGAGGGAGACGCTGGAGCGCACACTCGTCGGCCCGCTGGGTGCTGGGGCAGGTAGTCCTGATTCACGTCCCCCTCAGCTGTGTGCAAAGCGTCTCCCCAGTGACGCCATCTAATTACTTCACTGGCCCTTTTCCCCACCTGTTCCTGTAGACCCAAGCCCTTTTGACCTTCTGCTCTTAAGCAGAATCCCACAACCCCCTCCCGCTGCTTCCTGGAAAGCACATCTCTCTAACTCAGAGGATTGTTGGAAACGTGGAGGTGGGGGCAGCAGATATGTTTGTGTGGGGAGGGGGTGTCGGAAACCTGGTGATGAGAGAGAAAGCGGGAACAGGGGACGCAATGCTTTGCGGACTAAGCGTATTTCATGTATGGCTGTTGACTCTCCTCGTGTCATAACAGGGGCTTTCGGACAGTGCTGGTTTTAGAAAAAAAGCACAAAGCATCCTGGGAGCTGTAGTGTAATCATTCCTATTGGTAGAGTTAACAGGTCCCGATAAGCCCAGACTGTCTATATCTCATCCTTGTGACCTGTGGACTTGTTAACAGTCACACACTTCTAGGCTGAGCAGCAATCCCTGTGTAAAGTCACTTACTCTATAAAACTCTTAAAAAAAATAACCAGTATTAAGCACAAATGCATGCCTCCCATAACTGCCAAAACACTTATACAGGATGTGACATAAGGACCACAGCTGCTACAGAGTCGCAGCGTCGGCCCAACATCCTGTGATTCTAGGCAAATCTCTTAATCTCCCCACGCCTACCAAAAATTAATGTAACTGATGCTCATGTACAGCGCGTAGATCTCGGACTAGAAGTGCCCAAGATCAGAGTGTGCTAGCTGACAGCAGGGCACAGATAAAGGCTCACATCAAAGCGAGACAGGAGCATAGTTTCAATTTGACACACAACTTCTGCTGCGTCCTGAAAGAGGTCCGAAGAGCTTGGATTGTGTTCAGTCTCTGTCAAAAACTATATTACATATGAAGGTAACCCTTCCGGGCCCCTTCCACTTTTTTCCACCACTAGATATACAGCACCAAAGCAAAACACAGTTGTACGGTTCTATATCTGCGTTATGTCATTCATTCCGGTATCTCTTCCTTCAAACTTGCGTGTTTTTACAGTATGAGACCCGCACCCGTTAGAAGCGCAACAACCACTTAGCAAAAACTGGTATGTTGAATGCAAAGCGCATGAGGGAAGCCTGAGCGTTAATAATAACATTTCTTCAAACTGAATAAATAGTGTAAATGGAAAAATGAAAACCTGGGTTGTTGAAAGGATGGACCTGTGCACCACGCGCCTGTGATCACAGCCCTTTGAACTAAATGAAGTGCGCAGAAAAAATGACACACAATCCTAAAACAACAAGCCCCATGTGGAGCAATCAAGCAGGGACATTCACTGCCTCTTTGTATGAACTGCTCAGAACTCCAGGACAAGCCCGCGGTGAGGCAGAGAGGAGACACAATGCGCCTGCACATCGCCTGTCCGTGCGCGCACATGGTTTGTCTCCCTTCCCTACCAAAAGCCACAACAATAGATTTGCCAAGGCGAAGCAACACATGCGCTGCGTTCGCTAGGCGAGACCTAATAAGGGAATGGTTTGAGCACTTTTGTCAGGAATGCTTTTGGTTCCCTAGTCTAGCCCTGTACATAAAACGAAGCGCTTCTCTGACTGCTGTTGTCAAGTCACTTGTATGTCATGACAAAATAAGACAAGGCACTTAATAGTGTAACATGTGCAGATATATCAGAATAAAAACGTTCTTTGGAACTACTCATCAGGTGATGCTTTCTAACCTAAGAATATGGGAGCAGGAGACCATATACCAGGTATTTGCACAGTTGCAATTAGAACAGTGAGCATTCACTGGTTGTACATTTGGAGAATATAACTCCATTTGCACTAGGGCAAAACACAGAGGAAAATCATGTCACATTTTTGGTGATGTTGATAAAATACCTTTACTTTCAAATTTGTACGATGGATCCATGTTTGAGGCACAATTATTGTTTTGTTTTTCTCTTACATAAGTAGCAAATACATACTTGTAAAGCTGCAACCTAGTGTAGGATTAGTTTATGGGATCAAGATTATAAATTCCTTAATAAATCGGGTTCTACATTTTGTTTTTCCCTTTTGTCTCTTTTGTCCTACTGCAACAACTTTTATGGAGGAATTACGAACCAAAAATGACGCCAATTTATTTACCTTTTTTTTTACCACCAAATGGTTTCTTTGTTAGGTACAGAGCCATTGGAATTATGCACCAGGGGAGGACCACATTTTGCGCTTGGCTGACTAAATTCGTCAGGAAGTAAAAGCAAATGCAATGTAATGTGGTACATTTTGTGTTTTTTTTAACAGTTTTATCTATCGGAAACCTGACCCGAAGGTAGCAGGTATCAGAGCGCTTTACATGAGCACCAGCTGCGTCACATGAGGAAACATTTGTTTTTGTTAGGGTCGGGGAAATTAAGTGATTTGCCCCAAATCACAGGATGTTGTGCGTCCGTGCCAAAACTGGAACCTGGCTCGCCAGATTTGAGAGCGACCGCCCTAGCAGTTAGGCCAACTCCTCGCCTCTGTTGGTATTACTTCATCATTTTGCCATGTGTACAAATGAAAACACAGTATTGCCCATTTTTTGACCTTGTTAATATCAGTTGACCACCTAAATGAAGCATTCTGCAACTGAAAGGTGAACAGTTAACCTTTACAAAGGGTCTTCCACTGCGCTGCAACACACCTGGCAACGTTTTTAGTAACTTTGGTGCATTTGAGCGAGAAACACTTTTTTTGGTTAAACTGCAAATTATGCAACAGGTGATAGCTTATCTGGCCATAAATAGGCAAAAAATGCAGAGGCCGTGGAATAGCATAAATCCAGTAACCATACTTATGCGTACTTTGGCCATTAAGACAAATGTTAGGGTCCTAAAATGTAAAAAGACATATTTTCAGATATAAGAGCAAACTTTCAAAACAGTATGAAAACGAAGAACATTTGGTCGTTGTTGAATTAGCAGGGGCTTTCATTTGCACACAAGAATAAACAAGCATTTACAATGCAATGGTCTCGGCATTATTAAAGGTAGAGCTATTGGCATTGCTCATGATTTTTGTTTTTTTTTAATCATAAATAAATGGCATTGTCATTTACATTGCCAATAGCTTAATCGTTAAATAAATGGCATTGTCTTTAGGCAACAGGCATCCTTATACACATTTCATTTACTTCACGCCGGCATTCAACAGTATAAATATGCGCTACCTGTTACAAAAGTGCAAGCCTTATGGCCCCCTTCTCGCATCTTCTAGGGACTATTATTGAGCTCCGTACAAATATATGGGTAAATGTTCAGGTATAGATCAAGAGACCACACAAAACATATTATAACAAATAGAAGCCTAAAAAAAACCTGTGCCCCAGCCACTTTGTATTTTTTTTATACACATCTGATCTGGGTGATGATTTTCCACCTAGTTTAACCCTTTCACTGCGGCGGCTATTCCGCCGCAGCGCTAAGGGGGAGGGGGGGCCGCGCGGCGGTCCCGTGCTCGTGACGGAACCGCTCCGTCACGGCCAGCGGGCGAGCTGTGCTTATGACGGAACGGTTCCGTCACGGCCCCGCCTGCCTAATAGAACCTTCAGAGCAGGCGTGGAATTTGCGCCACGCAGGCGCGGTGAGCGGGCCATGACGGAACCGTTCCGTCACCAGCACAGCCCACCCGAGGCTCGTGACGGAACGGTTCCGTCACAAGCATGGGAGGGGTTAAGATACTCTCCTCTGTAAACAATGCAAGATGCACACCATTATAACCGTACTTAAATGGGGTCTTCAAGTGTCTATATGTAACGAATAGTACGATTAAGTTGCTATCACGTCTACCTAGCTTGGATTTGACCTGGAACTAGTCATTCGCTTATTTTGGGAAAACGATCACAGCTATGAAGGTGTTAAACAATTGTTTTATGGCAGATATATAATCTATAATAAGGTCTTCTTTAGAATATCTGAAAAATTCCTATAAGATACTAAAGCCTCAATTGTACTCTACTCTTCCACCACAGCTGCAACAAAGAGACGGATAACTTAGGCTCAAAATGATGTTACTGCCATTAAAATCTGTGAGTACTTGCTAGTCCACTACACACTTTTGGTGTACACTGCATGTTGCGTGGCTGGCCAAATGAATAACTGTAGAATGTATTATGCATTAACCTGATCTTGACATCACTGAGATGTGGGCTTCTAAATATGGCTTTCCGGTAAGATCCATTCGAGCTTCAAAAGGCCCCGCTTATGTTGGGCTAACGAATTGCCCAAAGGAACTCCCAACCTCTCATCAGTACTATTGAAAGGGTCTAGCCACCACCCCACTGTTCTGTTCATCCCACACCCTAACCTGAAAGGTACCGTTGTCACACTCCGAATCTCCGACCAGATCTGCTTAATGCACTGCAGCATCTACTATTTTACAGCTACTGCTGCACGATCAATACAACCACGTCTGTCATCCCTTTAAATAAAATAGCACCGTTCACGGGTCTACGCTCACTAAGCAACCTACGTTAAGGGGTCATGAAGATTAAATCCAGTTCGTATTTTTAAAAGAGTCCCAGTGTGAGCAGAAAGTCACATTTTTCAAACCCAGAATTTTTAATATGCGTAGCAATAACACGTCATTTGCTACTCTTAGTTAATTGTAACTCGGTGGAATTAAGTGCTGTGTAAGTACAGATAATAATAATTCTTGTACGGAGAAATCAGACATTACTTTCAAATCATACATGATATGGGTCTCCTTGGCGCTATTTTATTAATATCATGATAATATTAATATTGTTGTAATTGACAGGAAAATAATTTAATTATATTTTGAAGTTTTCGTAGCCGGAACCATTTGTTGGAGGAAACAGGTTTTATTTTGTCTCAGTTAAATGTTAATTGTTTGTCCTGAGGACTGCACATATTTTAGCACCAGTTATAGCGTTGACTCCTCTTCGTATCGGCCTGTAGTGCTTCGGAGACCTGTGCGCAGATCTCAGTAGTGGGCGCTTAAGCCCAATGGACTTTCTCGTGAACTGTACCTGCTCCGGTGCATGTCTCACAGAAGTGAATGATTGTCCACCTGCAGGTTAAACACTCTAGTCTAGTGCCTGTGCTGGTGAGCTGTGCAAGAGCACGCAAGCATCTATTAAATGCACATTTATACTATTCACTTTCACTTTGTACATATGTGTAACAGGTACAGAATAGTAAACAGATACAGTATCCTGGTTAACCGGATGCTGCAGGTAAACATGTAAATGTGATAGGTAGCTGCTGGAGCCTTAAACTAATTATGGTGTTGTAATTAATGGTGATCAGGCATTTAGCTGTGGGATACAATTCACTGCTAAAGGTCATGGTCGGAGATAAAAAAAATAAGTTTAAACTATGACACACATAATTTACGCCTAGGTTTTGGTCTTAATTTACACACGTCTGGCTCACCCAGAAAAAAGGTAATCTTGCAGGTGATAAATGCATGCATGTTATACATTACCCATGTAAGTGCCTGGCATGCACAGAGAAGCGGATGCACACGTTACCATGCCCTATGCGTGGCCTCTCTACGCACTGTGTACAGCGCAAAATCGATCTCAATATGATATTTGAGGAATTTTCCAATTATCTTTTGTATATTTTCTAAATCAGTTTCGGTTGCATATATTGCATATGTCTGTGTCTTATACAGAACCTGTGAGACCTAGGGAGACCACTTTCGGTGGCACTTTCACTTACGTCATGCAGACATAACTTAGAAGTCCTGAAAAGTGTATTGATTAATGCATGTCAATCATTGTAAAGAGAAAATCGAATATTATTTAAAAAAAAAAAACTAGTGTAGGTTTCCTTAACTATGCCTGAAACCAGTTCTAGAATCCAGAATTTCACGCTTTGTAAATCAGATGTAACATAGGTCTGCACAAGAAACACCCTTTTCCATACAAATGTTAGACTTACACCTGGAAAGTGTTTAAGGATAATAAGGATAATTATTGAACACAATATAACAAATGTAACCAGTGGGTCAGATGTTTGAACCCTTGCATGGCCGACTCAGCCTTTCATTCTTCCGGTACTGAGAAAAGGGCGCCCTGGGATTGGGAATACTATCACCCATTATTTACAGTGCTTGGAAACAGCCTTACTATGGCAGAAAGCGCTATGTAAAACACGTTGATATTCCATCCTTAGTAGCCTTGCTTTTTCTGCGTTGTCCTTGCTATGGCCCTTATGTCTCACTCGAGTCTCACTAAGTGGACCAGCATCCGTTGCTCCGTCGTTCACCATTGCCTGCTCTGTCACTCGCACCTCTGTGGCCATGTGCCTGACCACAGCCGTAAACTGAAGCTTTTTCGTTTCGTACTTAAGTTAAAAGTAAAGGTGGACAGGTATATTTTATGAATGAGCAGAGCGTTTTGGCAATAGCATAGCTCTGTCAGATGTGGTAAGCGCTATATCAATGCAATTACAATACACAGTAGCACAATGACATGCTTCATAAGTACAGAAGCACGCGCAGGTTGGGTGAGCCCTAAATTTATTGCAGTGTCAGAGTCCTGTTTCCTTTCTCTCGTTTCTGCTCCTTACCCAGGCCCCTCCATAGCAAATATGAAATGTTAAGGCGCGGGAGATGAAATAAAGGGTCAAAGGGTGTGTGATGTCACTTCCGCTCCCCCTGCTACGCGGACCACGTTAGTGTTGACTACCGAAATCCAATTACTTGCGATCAGGGCGCGAAGGCAAGATTGAGTCCAAAGGCCTGTGTCTTCCAATCAGGCGATTATGACGTTTTCTGGCTTGAGCCTCGTGAACAGATCTGGACGGGGCTAGCTTTTTGCTCTGTGCCTTTACACTCAACGATGACGACAGTTTCAAGAAAAAAAACAAGGAGGGAACGGAGGCAAGAAACAGGGCCACGCCACAACACCAACCATCTTCTTTCTCCGGGGCGAGGCAGAAATGCCTCGGAGAAAGCACGGTCATTTTTCGGATTCGGGGGCGTGTTTACGTTCTCTCCTCTTCCCATTGGCTGGAATTTTACCTTCCAGAGAAAGTAAATAGAAAGAAGCTTAAAAAAAACGCCCCCGAATCCGAAAAAGACAGGGCTTGAACCGAGTGACGCCCCTCTCCTCCAATGGCTGGCCTCCGTTTAGGAAGCCAGCCAATGGAGAAGAGGGGCGGGTTCAAGCCCCCTTACTAAGAAACATAAAATCTCGGAGCTCCGCCCACTGCTTACGCAGTGCGACGGAGTCCTCGACCTAAAAAAAGAAATGAACCATGAGTGTAAAGGACGTTGCTAAGAGGCTGAGAAACTATTTATCTTTGAACTATACAAGGAATCTCAGCAGGACAGGAAAGTGTATTTACAAAAGCAGAGGGATGTAGGAAAGGCAGTGATGGGAACTGAGGCTTAAATGGAAGACCAATATATTGCAAATAGAAAAACAATCAGCATTTACGAAGGACAATGACACAAGCTAATGACAAATATGGGCAGGGAGTATGCGGGGCTTCAAGTCCATACTCCAATACAGCAGGCTTTGCAGAGCAGCACATGCGCTGCCAACTTTCGACCTACAAACATCAGTATAATATAATTCACTAACCATGATGACACTGGCCTTGGGGTGACTATACCCTTGGTGTGCTCACCCCACTTGGGGGAGTGGGCACAATCCCTAATCCTGATTGCAGAGTGCCTGCCATCTGCAAGATGGTGGGCCCTGAAGAGATGGCTTTACTTCGCCTCTCCCACCTAAGGGGTGGTGTTGGCAGAGGTGGGCACACCTTCTGGGCTATGCAAATTTTTCCTGTCTGTCTTCCTGCCACAAAGGAGGAAAGACTGGAAGGGTGCCTGCTCACGGTAGCAGGACAGGCTGGGGGTGCGTTACAAAGGCGGCAAGGTCTGTGACCACCTCCGCACAGGAAAGGCTTTGTTTTTGAGCTCAGGGAACAATGGCTCACACCTCAGGGGTCCAAAAACATGTCTTGTGGTGGCAGGCGGGTGTGTACCAGTCAGGGAACCCCCCAGAGGCTGGTTGTTTTTCAGGGGACATCTGTAAGATGCCATCTGAGGGCATTTTTCATGAAATCCCTCTCTAGCATCAGTGTGGGTTTAATGTGCTGAGAGTTTTGATACCAAATGTAATCCCGTGGTCTGCCCGAGCGGGATATCGAAGATGGCCGCTGCAGAATGCATACGGGCAGATGACAGATGAGGGTGGCAGTCTAGTGGTGCGAGACCATTTGACTGTCTCTGCCCTAGAAGCAGCTTGGGAACACGGAATAAGGGCTGATAAAGGCACAGAGAGCACAGATTAAGCTAGCCAAAGGGGAGGAAAAGATGCCGGAGGACCAGACTACAGAGACGCCAGGAAGGGAACTTCCCAGGAAGGACAGCGTCGGGAAGCCAGGAAGGGAGCCAGAAGATGCCGCACCCAAAGCCGCAGGAGCTGAAGACTGTCTGCCCAGTGACACTGCTGACCACTCCAGCTGTTCCGCAGAGGTAGACGATGCTGTGACTCCCTCTGTAACGGCCCCGGAGGGCCGTGGCCCCAGGCAAGTGCCTTTTTTTCAATATTTATCCCTAGGAAGGTGGTGGAGAGGGGTAAACGGTAACACCACCTCTTCACTTTAATAAGCAAGAGCACAGGAGTATGGTCATTGGAGTGCTTAGGTGACGGTAACCTGAGGTCCTGCCATTTCAGAACTCTGACAGTATTGTACATGTCTTTATTTGAGGTAGAGTCCATCTAACAGCTGGAACCTGGACCAGAGAGGAGACCCCGGGTCATACCCAAGGAGAGCAGCTGGGACAGAGACAACCCCTGCAGAGTCTATGGACTTGTTTTATTTGTTTTGACTACCTGCCTTGCCTATTTTCCTTGATTTAAGTGACTCTGTGTGATTACTGTATGACTGAGACCTTCCCCGAATGTGGTGAATACGGTAGCGTTCCTCAGTAATAAAGGACATGTGCCTCAACCTGTACCTCTTCCTTGCCCATAGTGACCACAGTGGTGTTAGAAGTGGGATTGGTCATTTAAGAGTATCATGACCCAACCCATCACCATGGAGTGCCATGGTCGCTCAGCTGGCAGAGGGACAATGCCACCTACAGCTTGCACTAGAACAGCAAAACCAAAATGCCCAAAAAGAAAGGATAGCATTTTAGGCTGCTTAAAAAGAACAGGCCACGCTGATGGCTTTGAACCAACAAATACAGGACACCGCAATTTTACGCCTAACAGATGCTATCTCTACTGTGCGAGTCCACCCTAACATTCCAAGCTCGGTTCTACAAAAATTCAAGGATGGTGATGGCCCTGACTATTTCTTTGTCAACTGCAAGAGGGTTGCAACGACTGTCACCTGGCCCCCAGAGAGATGGGGCCAGTATATAGCCTCGCTTCTCTCTGGTGAATTACTAGCAGCATATCAGATTGCCAATCCTGCGGGTGTTACTCCCTATCCCGATATTAAGAAAGCCATCCTTGAGAGGATGGGACATGACCAAAAATGTGATAGGACCTGGTTTTGTAATGAGCTGTGGGTAGCCGGAGACAACCCCAGAGCATTGTATTACAGGATTCTGGACTTAGGGAACAGGTGGCTACAGCCAGGCTCTACGACCATTGAAGAAGTCACAGAAAAATATATCTGGAGCAGTATTTAGAAGCCCTACCAACAAACACTAGGTCCTGGGTAAAACAACACCCCCACCTGACAGTACAAACTGCCACATAATCAGCTTGTGAATATCACAGGTCCTCAGAATTTAAAGTCCAACCTCCAAGAGCCCCAAGTACTATAATGAAACCCCTCCTTAGATACAGTGGAGATACTAAAGCCCAAGGAGCACCTAAGCCATCAGTAAGACCGCCTGTTGGACTTGGCATCTTTTGGCGCGTTTCCCCTGACTTTTTTGCTTTCGGACCGTCCGGTTTTTACTCAGTTGCTCTGTGTAAATTGTGCGATGGATTGGTGTTTCCATGATTGGATATTTGATTTACTTGTTAGTTCCTAGTAAAGTGCACTGAGTGTGCCAGGGCCTGTGAATCAAATGTTACTCGTGGGCCTGCAGCACTGATTATGCCACTCACGTGAGTAGCCCTGAAAAGGTACCTCAGACCTGCCATTGCAGAGTCTGCGCGCAGTTTGTAACTGCCATGTCGACTTGGCCAGTGCACACACTTGCCAGTCCCCAACCTTCCCTTTTCTTACATGTCAGGCACCCCTAAGGTAGGCCCAAGGTACCCCTGTGGGTAGGGTGCAGTGTATGTGAAAGGTAGGACATGCCCTGGTGTGTGTGGCATATCCTAATAGTGAATTACAGCCAATTTCGTTTTTCACTATTGCAAGGCTACCAGTTACCATTAGGACAGAATGGGAGGTTTGTTTATAACATCTTATAAACATAACTGGCCCAGGGAATTTTGTAAGAAAATAAGATTTAGTATACCTGAACTCAAAATCTAAAGATGCATCTTTTAGGGAAGGTGATTTTTACGTTCTACGTTTGAGAATACCACTTTTAGAAAGTGGGTATTTTCTTGCTCAGTCATCCCGTGTGCCTCTGTTGGAATGTGGATTGCCTGTTTGGGTTATGGATGAATGAAGGCAGGGGGGCCGGAGGGGCTCCAGATAGTCTAGGTAGGTCAGGAAAGGACTGAATAGACCTGGTCTACGATGGGGGAAGGGGGAGGAGATTTCCTTGCTCCTCAAAGGGCCTAGTCTGCCTCTGACAAATGCCGTCTCCACCTCCTGCCAGGAATTCACACCAGGGAAGGCCCAACTGGTTCTGGCCGGGCACAGACACCCTCTGCCTGAAAGATCAAAGGATTTTTGGACATAAATACTGGGTCCCAGACCCCTGAACTTTAGAACTCATCTGGATCAAGAAGACTGCCAAGAAGAAGAGCTGGAGAAGCTGCGAAAAGGAACAACTGCTTTGCTGGGTGCTTTGCTGGGCTGACTTGCAGAGGCTGCTTCTGCCTTGGGCAGTGAAAGGACTGGAGTGGACTTTCTGCAACCACCTAACTTGTGAGTCTCTCCAAGGGCTTGAGGTAGAGCTTGCCCCCTGATCATGAAGTCTCAGGAACAGCAAAGAATTCAAGTTCTTCGACCCGCAGCACTGGGGACTGTGTGTTTTGTGCTGCAAGCCGAAGAACACCAACTCGACGACATCTATGACGCCATTTCTGACTCCGTGTCCTGAAGGCTCCACAGAAGGCACCGCCGCAGCGCAACCCTGGTCTCCACGATGACGCCTGTTGATGCCGCCACCGAGCCCCTACTTTCACAGCGACCTGTGGGCACTGCACTCCACACCGCCTTGCTTCACGCCGAAGCTTTGGCACCACCGCAATGCCGCACCGCAACCCTGGTCTCACCGCCGCGACGAGTTGCTGCACGCAGCGCGACCTGTGGGCACTGCACTCCGCACTGCCTTGCTTCACGAGGAAGCTCTGGCAGGCCTGACGCCGCCTCTTCCAGCCGAAATCGATGACGCTGCTTGCACCGTGGTTCGAGGACCCCACTCATAATTCACACGATGCACCGCCCTCATCCTGCACCGCAGCCTTGGCCTACCGACGCCGGTGCCATCGACTCCAGTTTGTCAACCGACGACAGAGCTCCAGCAACGCCGCCGCCGCTGCTTGCACCGTGACCTGCTAGCATCGTGACGAGCACTGCCTTCATCTCGCACCGCGTCCCTGGTCTCACTGACAACGTCATCTAATGCCGCCATGGAGCGACTGCTCACACCGCGACCTGGGGGGACTGCACGTCGCACTGCTGCACCTTGCACCTCGCACCCGACGCCTGCTGGCGCCAGCGCTCCTGTTCCACCAGACAGGAGTTGGACCTGCAACGCGAGTGACTTCAAGGGCCTCCACGCCCTGCATTCCTCACAGGTACTGTTTTACGAGTCTTCCTGACACCGTAGCTGGCCCGCGACGAGCCAGAACTGTTGGATTTAGTTGTTCACGACGCCATGGTAGCCCGGATGAAGCTATCACCACAAGGAACCCTTTTTAATCAGCGTATTTTTGGAACTGTGAACTTTTAAGTATAGTAGTGTGGATTTTTATCCTTTTTGGTCTTGTCTTAAATATATAAAAAGATTGGATATTTTTCTAAACTGGTGTGCTGTCCTTTTGTAGTATGTCCACTGTATTACTGTTGGTTATGTGCAAATGCTTTACACACTGCCTCTAAGATAAGCCTAGCTGCTCGTGCCAAGCTACCAAGGGGGTGAGCAGGGGTTATTTTAGACGTGTAACTCCCTTATCCTGACTAGAGTGGTGGTTTTTGCCTGCCTTTGGCCCACCCCCTAGCCTTCTAAAAATCCCATTTCTAATACCTCCCTTAGGACCCTTCCCTCCTCAAGCCGTACCACAATGCTTCGGTTTTGCGGAATGGGTCATATTGCCAGGAACTGCCCCCTTAAAAGTGATGGAACCAAACCCATGTAAGTGGTGTGGTAAATAAATAATTAATTACCGGTTCTATTTTTGACTGGATACAATATAAACAGATAGCTCAATAAATAAGAGTCAAGATACGAGGTAGCTAGAGTTGACAGGCTTTAATTAAGCATAAAGGACTGGAACAGGACAGCCTGTACGGGAATGGGATGGCAGGGCCCGGCAGCTGCCGGGGCAGGATCTGGGAAATGGCTAGCAAACTTTAATAACAGTGCACAATATTTATAGTTAAACAAATACATTGTATTCAATACAGTAGGCGTGGCAGTAGGCGGAGTTTGTAGCAGTCGCGAAAGATAAGGCATGAAGTGGGTGTAACAAGAGGTGTGTACAGGGCGTATACATAGACATGTGGTGCAAACGTAACAGAATATGTCATAAATGGGGCGGAAACATGGAGGGGGCTACCTGAGCAGCTGGGACCTTTAACCTAGTGGTGCGCGCAAACTGGCAATGACGTGTTACTAGGGAGAACTGGGGGGCTATGACTTCTGCGCTAGAAGAGGAGACTAAAGTCTGGAGTGTCAGAGCGACATGTACCTAAAGCCTATCTAGTATCTAGTGTTTAGAGAACATGTTGATAGAATCCAAAAGTTATCAGGGCAAAGGCTAACAGACATTAAGACTGGTGCATGCATTATTCTACATGTAGTGTGTGTGCGAGGAATATTCTATGAATATTAATACAGTATTTCTCTTACATGGAGACATAAAGGCTAGACCATGACGGAAACTATTGATGCGATTCAGTAGCTTAGGAATGCAGAGAAGGAGGGCTGAACTGATAACTAGAATCATAACATACTCTTGGCAGACTGGGAGGCAGAGCCAGGCCGAGCCGGGCACTGTGAGGCATGAAAGTAAGCTAAGGGTCAGGGATACAGGTGGGGGCTGTATCGCTCCTCGGAGAGGGTTCAGGAAACAGGAGCTGAATCTGAGTCCGGGCCCTTTTGAGGCCTAGAAACGGGGATTATTCAATGAATTAACGTGCACACTGTAAAACGTGGCAACGTAGGATTACATAGGCCTGATATTCGTTATATTTACGAAAACTGGAAACTGACATACTAGAGATGGACACAACTGTAATTGCGTCTTTAATTGATCAGAGGGGAATACATGCATATCGATCATGCACATATAACATAAGATGGGGAACACGTAGGCACATACAACATGGCAAAATTTACTTTTCCACATTCCCTCCTTGTGCCCTACGTTTCCATCAGGAAACATCTATATTCATGATACCATCTATCATTTCATATAGCATCATTTGCTCGTCTCGAATTGTCTTGGAACGGGACTTAGGACTAGGAATACAAGAGGTAGCGCACATGCCGCAAATCGCAGGGCCACATTGTATACAGAGGCAGCAACTGAATATGATCATTACTGCAATACCTAGAAATGACAATACTTTCCATCCCCAGGCAGATATGATACTCCAGAGCCAACCGGACCATGTCCAGGTGCCTGGATTCTGGTGTAACTGATGGGCAATTTTATGAAGTCTGGTTATAGCTGAATAAACAGACGGCGCGTTATTAGGAATGAAAATGCAGCAACTAGATCCGATGACTCTACATGCTCCTCCTCTATCGGCCAGTATGACGTCAAGAACGAGACGATTTTGGAGTACGACAAATCTCATAGCAGATTGCTCTTCGGTTAAGTTACCTAGAGCAGAAGTAGTCTCATTCACTACTGCTTCAAGGGTTCTGGTTAACCTACGTATTAACTTACTATTCTGGACAGGGCCTATAAAAAAGAAGAAACCTTTATTGAAATCTTGATATTGTTCTAGAGTAGTTTCAGTTTGATCGACAATCGGGGACTCGATCTCCCTTTTATGTCTGACGTGTACTAGATGCGTGTTTCTGTGATAATCAGATGGGGCTAGAAAAACTGGTGGCAGTAGGAAGGCAATGTAACATGTTCCATCCCAATCGAGGGGCAGACGAACATATGCGGTCTGACCACAAACAAAATAAGAATGACGTGAGGCTTTGAAAATAGATTTCCCACTGTCACTATACTCGACAGTAGTAGTACAATCACTATGTCCTACATTGCGGAACCATTCTTTCTGACACATAATTCGCCTTTGACTGGTAGTACTGAAATAGCAGGTAAGTCTGGAGTAGTATCAGACTGAACATTCAGGACCATGAAATTCGAAGAATAATTACCTAAATCATAAACTTCATTTTCTAGATCTAACCCTGTTCTATGGGGGAGACCTTGCTTGTCTGGAAAACATGTTCTATTCAGAAGGGACATGTCATTGGAAGATGACGTTAACGTGGACCATGCTCCACACGAACCATTATGTGAAAACGGATAAGGAAAGAGTGGCAGAACTCCCTTCGGCGTCTGGAAAGGGGGGAGTCGACCACACACCCAACAATTTGTGGCATTGCTGGTCTGGTGTGAATAGTGTAACATTCTGATGAATGTGTTATTACGCATAGCAAGACGATAGGATAACTCGTGAGGAGGCAGATCACTAAATGTGTGCTCTACTGTAGCATTAGAAAACTTATTTACATGAGAAATTGGAAAACATAAATGCAATGCATAACTTGTGCAGGTAACCATCAAACTTAGAAACAATAAGAAACTTAGAAAAACGATACATCTGATAGAGTTTTGACTAACTCTCTCACTATGGGGGTCTATCTCATACATGTCAGATACCTGTCTAACCGTTTCACCCGAGAGGGACTTAGACAATTAAACTGGCTGACTTATTTTACTAGACCGGAGTTTTAATTTATACTCCTGTTGCGGAGTTTTCTCTAACAGAGGAACATTCAGTTCTGGATTTGACTTAATGTCAGGATTAGAGTCTGGTTTCAGGCAGTCTTTGGAAATGGAAATGTCTGTAGAAATGTCATTAAAAGTCTTGTTTCGGAGTCCATGAAATTTCTTGACATGCGACAGATGGACCCAACCCTTGCGGCCTTCCAACTTCACGGCCGTACGGGTGGTCAGAAGGACTAGTCTCGGCTCCTTCCAGCGAGGCTCCAGCGGACTTGAACGATCAAAATTTCGGACCAATACGAGGTTTCCTGGAAAGATTTCATGCGGTTTCACCTCGGTATTGTCTGGAAATGCAGCGGCAACCTGTGAACGACAAGAGTGTAGGGCAGACATCAAGGAAGCTAGGTAATCTGTCAACATATTACTGGAAACATCTGTAATACTGCGGGGTCTAGGTGTACCCCACATATTTGGGGGGCGGCCGAATACGACCTCATACGGGGACAGACCTGATCTGGAATGTGCGACCATGCGCATAAAGAATAGAGCAACTGGCAGGGCAACTAGCCAGTCTACACCTTTCTTTTTACATGTCTTGGCAATACGGATTTTCAGAGTTTGATTATGTCTCTCTATGAGACCGGCTGCTTCAGGATGGCGCACACAATGGAACTTCCACTGGTATCCTAACAAAAGGGAAACATGCTTCATTAACTCAGATGAGAATGGCTGGCCGTTATCAGAATACACGACCCTAGGGAGTCCATAACGGGGGAAGAATTCACGAACCAACTGCTTGGCAGTGGTCGCTGCTGTGTAATCTGGAACTGGATATGCTTCTGTCCACCTGGACAAAGCGCATACAACTACAAGAACATACTTGAAACCTCGACATCGCTCCATCTGAATATAATCCATCTGGAGGACTTCAAAAGGGTGGTCAGGAGGTTGGAATCCACCTTGTTCCACCGGGACACTTTTACCTGGATTGAATTGACAACATATCAAACAAGTACGGACTTTCTGCTTGGCTGCAGCTCGTAAGTGCTTGTTGAACCAAAGGTTCTGAATACTGTCTAACATGGCTTTTTCTCCTAGATGTGCTGGACTATGTGCGGTATTGATAATGACTTGAACCATAGAGTCGGGGAGAAACCATGTGGCTTTTCCCTTCGTCACCCATCCCTGATCTGTCTGGACCCCTCCTTGTTCGGACCATTTCTTGATTTCTTCAGGAGTAGCATGTAACTGTATGTCTATGACATCTTGTGTAGGGTCCTTAACTGTCATACATGTAGTCTGTTCTGGAATGAATGTCTGTGTCTTGTTAACTGGAATGTCTGGTGTCTGAGCTGTAAGCTTGGCTGTTCGGTCTGCTAGATCATTACCTTGGGAAATGATGTCAGTAACTTTCGTATGTGCCTTGCACTTCATAATAGCGATAGATGTCGGTAAATGTATTGCATCTAACAGAGCTTGAATGAGGAGACCATGCTGAATCTTGGTTCCATGAGAAGTCATGAAACCTCTCTCCTGCCAGAGCACTCCAAAGTCGTGTACGACTCCGAATGCATAACGTGAATCTGTGTATATGTTTACTTTCAGGTTCTTAGCACGTATGCAGGCTTGGGTCAGAGCAACTAGCGTGTGTTTCAATAACGTCGGTGTCAGTAGTCACTGCATACGCGGCTACTAGTTCTCCTGTACTAGTTCTCATACATGAACCGTCCACATAAAGTGTCAGGTCGGGATCTGGTAATGCAATGTCTGTCAGGTCTTGTCTTGGCTTAGTCATAGTATTAATGACTTCCACACAGTCATGTGTGGCAGGATTTGAAGTAACTGACGGTAACAGTGTAGCGGGATTTAGAACGTTGCAGCGTCTGATTTCTATGTGTGGCTGGAACAGTGTCAATTCATAACCTGTTAAACGTGCAATTGTCAAGTGCTGTGTCTGTGTTCGGTTCAAAAGAACTTCCACGGAGTGTGGAACTTGTACTGTCAGGGAGTGTCCTAATACTATGGAATCACTTTGTCTGATAGCTAGAGCTGTGGCTGCAACTGACTTGAGGCACGCAGGCAGAGCCTGGGCTACTGGATCTAGTGTGCTAGAAAAATAAGCACAGGGCTTGTACTGTCCGGCTTGATCTTGTGTGAGAACAGATAATGCAGTACCATTACGTTCTGTGAAAAAAAGTGTAAAAGGCTTACTGTAGTTCGGTGTAGCTAGAACAGGTGCTTGGCATAAGGCTTTCTTTAATTCATTAAAACTAAGTGTATGTTCAGATGTCCAAGGGAGGACAGTCGATACGGCTGCCTCCTGTGTCGTTAACTGTATCAGTGGCTTAGCTAGAAATGCATACTGAGGAATCCATTGTCTGCAGTAAGAAGTAAGGCCGATAAAAGCACGTACCTCCTTCTGTGTCTTGGGCTGTGGAAGACTCGCTATTAACTGGATACGGTCTGGTGTCAACTGCCTACCCCACTTGGACAGTAAGTGGCCTAAGTAGATCACTTGCTGGACACAGAACTGGAGCTTTGAAGGGGACACCTTGTGCCCCATCTCGGCTAGGAAATACAGAACTGTAAGTGACGCTCGCTCGCAAGCACGTTCAGAACGGGCTGTGATCAGTAGATCATCGACATACTGGAGCAGGGCAGTGTCAGTTGGCATGTGAATATTGTCTAGTTGTCTTTTAAGTGCTTGACTGTAAATACTAGGACTTTCTGTGAAACCTTGAGGAGCTCGTGTGAATTTATAGCTCCTTCCATTTAAACAAAAACCGAAAAGGTACTGGCTGTCTGGATGAATGGGAACACTGAAAAATGCATTCTTGAGGTCTATTACCGTAAAAAATATGGCTTCGGGATCAATAGCTGTTAATAGGGATGAAATATCTGGGACTACTGGATACTGGGGTATGATACATTTATTAAGTTCTCGAAGGTCAATCACTAATCGATATACTGGAGGTGCATTTGGATCAGTACGTTTCATGACTGGAATGATAGGAGAATTACATACATTGGAGTCAGTTTCTACAACCACTCCTTGAGCAATGAGCTCGTCAATAATTTTGGATAAGGCTGCTACAGCCTCAGGTGGTAATCTGTACTGTCTGATTCGTGGCAAGACTATACCTTGCTTGAGAGTCACACGATGGGGTGTGATTTGCATAAAACCTACATCAGTTGGACCTTGCGCCCATAAATGCTGGGGGACATTCAGTAATCTTGGATCAAAATCACGTAATATATAATGACCTTTATAGTCCCTTAAAAACAATCGGACTCCTTCTGGAGAACAGCAAATAACTGCACCTAATTCTTTCAATGTTTTAATGCCTAACACATTTTCTGGACATGATTTCGTAAGTAACAAATCAGTAGTTCGGGACAATGGACCAACTTCTAGAGTAACTGGCTTTGATATCTCGTTTACAATAGGCTTTCCTGAAAATCCAAGGGAAACATTTTTAGAGCCTGAGAGCGGAGCCCCTGGAACCTCGTCATGACTGATAGTAGTCCTACTTGCCCCTGTATCAATCAAAAACTTTCTGTCTTTCCCTAATACTTGACTATGTACATAGGGACCCTCTTGATCTACAGGTATCTCGATGAGAGGCAAGCCTACCTCCCTCTCTAGGCTGTTTCATGAATACTGTTGATACTCTGGATACTCTGTCTGAGCATACTGGTACATTTGCTGTGTAACATGCTGTGTTGCAGCGATGGGCTGCGATGCTGGAACTGTCTGTTGTGCATTCTGTGGTGACTGAGAAGTCTGTGAGACTTGTTCTGGTCTAGGCGGACGTGGTCTTTCTTTAGTTTTACCAGTAGCTATGTTGTGTTTCAGAACTGCACACTCGTTTATAAAATGACCTGGCTGTTTACAGTAATTGCATGTCCCTTTAACGGGAGCTGCAGGATGACTGGCTTGATTCGGACCCCTCTTCTGACTGTCTTGTGGAACAGATTGTGCAACTAGTACTTTCATTTTCGTATCTTTCATACGTCTCTTTTCGTGTTCTTGCTCTTCCCTGATTCTATTCTGGTGATACTGGAGCATCTGAAGCATTTGTGACGGGGTATTAGCTTGCCAGGTACTTTCGACTTTCAAAACTCGATTTTTAACTTGTGGACTTGAATTCTCGACTAGTTTAGTAACAAAAAGATGAGGGTATGACTCGCTACCTGTCTTCAGACCACTGTTAATTATAAAACATTTCTCGAATCTAGAATAAAAATCACTAGTATCTTCATCCTGTTTCTGTTTACATGCTGAAATTGCATCCCAATCTTCCTTTTTCGTGGCTAATAATCTTGGCAAAACCTGAATCAATAACTCGGGTAATTCTTTACATTTGTCCCCAAGACCGGTACCTGGTACTCGTGCATTATCTTCAGCTTCTAGAGCTGTCCAATCAATCTTTTTCTCTCCCACCTCCCATTCTTTTTCCTTGAGTTTTTCATATATCCCTGCGGGCAACAGGACCTTTAACATTTTAATGATATCTGGATACGTGTATTCTCCCATACGGAGCATGTCTTTTAATTCACGGTGGAACCCTGCTGGATCTTTGTCGTGACAGGGAATTAACTTCTTCATCTCTAAGAGTTCCATCTTTGTGATCGGGGTGTAAACAAATACTCGTTCTAGATCGCCACCCGTTCCTCTAACTGGATGGACTTCTCGTAACGGATGCTGTCTATCTATGTAAAATGGTTTACTTTCTGGGGGTGAGACGTGAACAAAATGCGGATTCAGAAACGTTCGGTATTTGTGGCGCTGTTCTAGAATGGTACTAATTAAATCGGTACCTAAACCTCTCCATCTATACTGGAGTAACTCGTTCAGAACATCATGTAACGGACCTGGATCAGAATGTTGACCCTCATACAGTGTAATGAGGTGCTGGATCATATACATACCCACCAGTCGCTGCTCGGCTGGGGGCAGTTTCAGAAACATTTGTGCCACTATTTCGTCTGGAAAAGTGGTAGAATCAGTAATCCATCGGACTGCTGATCGGGCTAGTTCTTGTTCATGCATGGTACTAAGTTCACTATAACCGATTCGTGATTTCAGAATGTGATCGGTAGCTTGAAATACTTGTTCAAGAGAACCTTGTTCTGGTGCTGGAAGGGAGAAAACTTTCTTGTGTTCTAGGCGTGAATGTCGGTCGGGAAGTCTAATTCTACCTACATACGCTATTCTGGAAGGATTCTCGTCGTCTACCTCTTCAGTAGAAGAGTCGTTTTCTTTCTCGCTTACTTGTGCTTCTTTGCGTTTGTCGTGTAACCTTATTATTTCCTTACGAATTTTCTTGTACATACTCTCTATACTACTGAGGGTCTTGTGTCTACCCTCGGCTATATTATCACTCCACCTTGTCAGGACTTTCATTTCGGTCGGATCTTTAGTCGGACAATCTTGTTCCCTTATTAAACAATTAATTAGAAACTTCAATAGCATGAGCTGGGTCTCAGCTTTCCTTAGAGACATGATTTCACCAATACTTTCTGGATCGTCTCCTGTACGGATGAAACGATATATTCTGTCTAGATCTTCTTTCATATTCGGTAGGGTGTCCAAATACTCGGTCACCCGTCTTACACGCAATGAATATATAACCATATTATCATCGCCTGGGACTGGATCATAACGGCATTCGGTAAGAGCTCGCTTGATATCTGCAACGGACTGATATTTGGGCGTACGCTGTAACGCACGTTCATGTAACTCGACTAATGTTACACGTTTGTGTGGCGGCGGGGTACCAGGAGGACCTCCTCCCGCGGCCCCTAAACTGGAATCGTCGACGGATACTCTTCGTGCTGGCAGAGTGACTGATGTAGCGGGTACTTGTACTGTAGGCTGGACCGGGGGTACCGTAACAGGTGCTGTAACAGGTGCCCCGGTGACTGGAGGAACAGGAATTACATTATTTACAGGAGCGGGCGGAGCAGGATTTGCATATTCTGGGACTGTGTCGTCCAAATAGGACGAGAGAAAAATATCAGCTGCGGTCGGTTTGTGACGTAGCTTAATCGGAACTAATGGCGGCGGAAAATTACATGGTGCTTCCGGGGTTGCTTTTGGCAAGCCCTCGGCAAGAAGAGGATACATACCCTTAATGAGGGCATTTCTCTGTCTGTCTGACTGTTCGGCTTTAACTCGTTCACCTATTTCGATTAATTCCCTTTCTTGGGCTCTTTCTGAGGATTCTCTACTTAACTCTGACTTTCTGATTTCTTTCTCTGTTCTTTTATGAGATTCTTTGCGCCATAACTCGATGGCATCTTTCTGTGACTGTCTGGCTTTCTTTTTCCATAATGCTTCTTCTACTCGCATGATGCACTCGGCATCCCATGTACCTGATACAGGCCATCTATATTTCTCTTCTAGATCTTTAGTATACTCGACCCATAAGTCTAGATATAATATGGCACTTATGCCATGTTTATGATACATAAAATGACCTGGACTGTCCCTAGGCGGGACAGGAACTGCTTCCTCGAGCAGACCTTTTCTAGTTTTTAACTGACGTAACTTAGAGAACAGAGGCATAACTAGGCTGGAGTCTGAACACAATACAATACATGATAAACACAATAATAACTTTAAAACAAATCACTCATACCACAACATTGAAAACACATGGAATAACATTTAAAATAACAGTTTGGACAGAATATTACCTGAAACACTGAAAACAGAACACATGAATTTCTCGAGAACAGAACTTACTAGAACAGAAATTTTACTAGAATTACTGGATGCACTGCTAAAACAGCACGAAACTTACCGGTCCCATAAAGAGACACGTCAGGACCCGCATCCACCTAAGTGGACACTTCGTGTTGGATCTGTGTACCCAAACCCACGGACCAGAGACAAATTACTTTGACCCTGTCTAGATACTACCCCAGCAACGGTACTCACCGGGCAGCAAGAACGGAAGGCCTCGGACTGGACTGGACTGCTACGACGACGGACGGACGAACTTCGGACTTCAGTTACAGGTGGGCCTCCGGATACCTCGGACCTTGGACTCTCGGCTTGGGCTCTGGTCGGGACTCGCCGCGTTCCTCCACCGCCTCGTCTGGATGCTGGACCGCAACCTCCGTCTCCTCCGTGGGCCTGAGGGATACTTGAAGCAGAAATATCTGCACGTGCACGGTATGGTTCCGTCACGGCTGCAGAGGATCAGGGGGCCTGCGTGGCTTCTCCGGCGCGTGGGGAAAGGGCAAGTCCCTATTCGGGCGCCATTATGTGGTAAATAAATAATTAATTACCGGTTCTATTTTTGACTGGATACAATATAAACAGATCGCTCAATAAATAAGAGTCAAGATACGAGGTAGCTAGAGTTGACAGGCTTTAATTAAGCATAAAGGACTGGAACAGGACAGCCTGTACGGGAATGGGATGGCAGGGCCCGGCAGCTGCCGGGGCAGGATCTGGGAAATTTTTTTTATTTTTTATTTATTGGGACATTTATTGAGCGCTGCGCTTACGCACACCGGCGTGTCCACGCGCTGAGAGTGGGAGTAGACAGATGACAGGGAGCAAAAACATCACGGGCCCTTATTTGCTATAAAGATAGGTTTTTAATTTTGCCCGGAATCTGGCCTCATCTAGTTCCAGACGCAGGTCCGTTGGCAGTTTGTTCCAGTAAGTTGCCGCCAAATATCTGAAAGACCTGCCTCCCATGCGGGCCTTCTTGATTCTTGGGGTCCTCAGTAAGCCACCCCCTGTTGATCTAAGTGCCCGTGTTGGTATGTAGGCTTCGATCAAATTCGTCAGGGGGACGGGTGCCCTGCCATTCAAAATACGGTGACAGGTACATAGGGCTTTATACTCCACTCTTCTCCTTACAGGGAGCCAGTGTAGCTGCTGGAGGGCCGCCTTAGAGTGCGCCCTTTTTGGCAGTCTGAGTATCAGCCGTGCAGCCGCATTCTGCAGCACTTGCAGCCGGGCCATGCTTTTTTCTGGCGCTCCCAGGTACAGCAGGTTCCCATAGTCCGCCCGAGCTGTTACCAGGGCATGAACCAGGGTTTGACGTGCTTCCAGCGGGAGTAAGTCCAGGACCTTTCTCAGCTTCTTCAGAATCCCGAAGCAGACTCCCACCACCCGATTAATCTGGGGGCCAAAGGTGAGCCCTACGTCAAACCACACCCCCAAATTGCGCGCCTCTAGGCACGGGGTAGGGGTGGGGCCAAGGCAGGAGGGCCACCATGCCGGCGACCAGGCAGACTGGGCTCTCCCTACCACCAGCACCTCTGTCTTGCTGCCGTTCAGCTTCAAGCAATTGTTGGCCATCCATTCGGCAAGATCTTTCATACACGAACGGAAGCCATCGGCAGCAAGACAGGGCGCCTGCGACAGGGAGATTACCAGCTGCGTGTCGTCGGCATAAGAGACTAGTTGGAGGCCATGACTCTCCACGATCGATGCAACAGGCGCGACGTACAAATTAAAAAGGGTAGGGCTCAAGGACGAGCCCTGCGGCACGCCTTGGCCCAAAGGCACCCCCCTAGAATAGCAGTCTCCCTGCCTGACTTGAAAACTTCTCTCATTGAGGAAGTCTTGGATCCATCTCAGCGCGGTGCCAGAGATGCCACCTCTGTTCAGACACTGTAGCAAGATGTTGTGTGCTACAGTGTCGAACGCCGCGCTGAGGTCCAACAAGATCAGAGCCATAGTTTGGCCTGCATCCACGCCCTCTCTGGCTAGCAAACTTTAATAACAGTGCACAATATTTATAGTTAAACAAATACATTGTATTCAATACAGTAGGCGTAGCAGTAGGCGGAGTTTGTAGCAGTCGCGAAAGATAAGGCATGAAGTGGGTGTAACAAGAGGTGTGTACAGGGCGTATACATAGACATGTGGTGCAAACGTAACAGAATATGTCATAAATGGGGCGGAAACATGGAGGGGGCTACCTGAGCAGCTGGGACCTTTAACCTAGTGGTGCGCGCAAACTGGCAATGACGTGTTACTAGGGAGAACTGGGGGGCTATGACTTCTGCGCTAGAAGAGGAGACTAAAGTCTGGAGTGTCAGAGCGACATGTACCTAAAGCCTATCTAGTATCTAGTGTTTAGAGAACATGTTGATAGAATCCAAAAGTTATCAGGGCAAAGGCTAACAGACATTAAGACTGGTGCATGCATTATTCTACATGTAGTGTGTGTGCGAGGAATATCCTATGAATATTAATACAGTATTTCTCTTACATGGAGACATAAAGGCTAGACCATGACGGAAACTATTGATGCGATTCAGTAGCTTAGGAATGCAGAGAAGGAGGGCTGAACTGATAACTAGAATCATAACATACTCTTGGCAGACTGGGAGGCAGAGCCAGGCCGAGCCGGGCACTGTGAGGCATGAAAGTAAGCTAAGGGTCAGGGATACAGGTGGGGGCTGTATCGCTCCTCGGAGAGGGTTCAGGAAACAGGAGCTGAATCTGAGTCCGGGCCCTTTTGAGGCCTAGAAACGGGGATTATTCAATGAATTAACGTGCACACTGTAAAACGTGGCAACGTAGGATTACATAGGCCTGATATTCGTTATATTTACGAAAACTGGAAACTGACATACTAGAGATGGACACAACTGTAATTGCGTCTTTAATTGATCAGAGGGGAATACATGCATATCGATCATGCACATATAACATAAGATGGGGAACACGTAGGCACATACAACATGGCAAAATTTACTTTTCCACAGTGGGACTATCCTGGAGTAGGGTGTTGCTTACTGGAGAAACCCAACTGTAGTATAGAAAACCCATACGCCTGAACGGCATGTCCGTAGAGGCATTATTAGACATCGGCTATCACCATAGTGGCATCTGTAGGGAGCTGGTACCCCCTCAACCAGCTATTAAATGAAGACAAGATACTGGCAGAGGTCCTGATAGAGATAGATGGGGAATCCCAAATATGGAAGGTGGGAGTAGTGCCGGTACTGTCAGAAAAGGTACTCCTGGGCACCGATCTCCCAGACTTTGATAAATATTTAGTGAATCTAGCAAAGGAAGACCCTGATGCAGAATTGTTAAAAGTAGCCCCTTTTTGTATTACGGATATACAGACAAGAGTACCAAAAACCAGGGCAGAGAAAAGAAGAGAACAGGAACAATATAGGGCATTCTCCCAATCTCCTGTTACCTGTTTCCTTTCCTCTCCAGAAGATCGATACATACCAGCCCGGAGCTTCAGGGCGGCACAAAAAGAGGATAGCACTTTGGTGAACGCATGGAGGCAAGCTTAAGAAGAAGACCCTGACAAGGTAGGCCCTTACTTTTGTCATAAGAGGGGTCTTCTCTATAGGATCAGTGGGGGCCCAAACCACCGAATAGAATAACTGATTGTTCCATTGGCCTTTAGAGAAAAAACATTACACCTTGCACTTAGCCAGGTTAGGGGCGTGCATTACGGACAGGAACACACCCTTAAATACGTATTAGAGAGGATTTATAGGCCACAAGTCTATAAGAAAGTAGCCAAGTTATGTGCCTTATGTACCAGATGTCAGTTAGTGAATCCCTCAACTGAGAAAAAGGTGCCTCTCTACCCATTAATTACCCATTGCCCATTATTGACGTCCCCTTCAAAAGAGTAGGTATGGACCAGGTAAGGCCCCTTTTGCCCTCAGCACGAGGATACCAAGAATATATGACGTTACAATGCATGCAATTACAAAGCATGCTTTTACAACGCAGTCTTTACATCACAACTACCATTACATCGCATGATTTTATAACGCATGCCATTACAACGCATTTTTAAAAACTACCATTGAAATGCATTCCAAAACAAAGCATACTATTACAACGCATACCATTACAATGCATAATACTTTTAGGGCAACAGTAGGGTAAGTGTTGGATAGTGTAGGGGTAAAAATTACTGTTCCCACTCCAGTGAGTGCAACAGTAGCGAACGTGTTGGATAGTGTAGGCGTAAAAATACTATTCCCACTCCAGTGAGTGCAACAGTACGGAAAGTGTTGGATAGTGTAGGGGTAAAAACTACTATTCCCATGTACCCCAAACCCATACCCACCCTAATACTAAACAAGCATTGACATGGCCAATAGGTCTTGCTTTTGGGACCTTATAAGTATTTAGTTATGCAGCACAATATCCTTGGTGCAACAACATAAACTGTTGCATGTCTAAACACTTATAAGGTCCCAAATGTGAGACCTGTTGGCTATGCCAATGCTTGTTTTTTTTTAAGCAGAGAGCCCATGGTGGAGGGGAAGCACAAGGTGCTGTTTGGGCAGAAGCTAACTGTGAATGACAGTTGAACAGATCAGTGCACGATGAGTGCTGACTCAGAACTCCTCAATTTATGGTTATGTGTGTATTTTTCATTTATGATTTATTTTTTAATTACCTACGGCCGGTGAGACAGCTAATTCTGTGTCTAGTCTGAAGCAGACACGTTATGTAAGAAGAGGAACGTAATAGAAGTGTTTAAAAAAGTCTGTTTTGTTTGAGCTTCTAAATTATAGTTAAAAAAAACAAAACAACAGTTTTACTGCTATTATTGGCAGCTAAGAGCACCATGTCCTACACAGCTAAGTACCGGCTTACAAAGCGATGGGGACCTTTTGTGAAACTAAACTCCACCACTGATACATGTGTGCATTGTGGTATCCCTGCTCCTCAGATATTACGCCTCTGGCAGAATATAGAGACTTAAAAATAATTGTGTCCTCGCCACGTGTATTCTCTCGAAAGGTAGTCTGCCACTGGAATTGTTTTTAGTCATTTGTAGTGTTTCATCTTTTCCATTGCCTACTGCAGAAATGTCAGCTAAAATGTGTCCCTAAATCCCAGTTGGTTAATAAGGATGAAGGAAATGGTGAAGATAAATTCTGTTGCTGCTTTGTACTTCGTTGTTAATATGAACACCTACTGTACATTTTGGAATTCTTTACCAGCTGAATCGCTGTATGACTATACATGACTTTTTAATATTAATCTTTTATTTTTTTATATATATATATATACATACATATATGGTACACCGACCCTTTCTAAGGTGAAATATATTCCTCTTTTATGTGCATTTAATCGAAATATGAGATTAGCTAATATAAAATAAGATGAACTGACACTGCACACTGACACTCCAATGATAAAAACTAAGCAAACGTTATCCTTTTCATGGAGTACTTGAAATCTGGATGTTACATCGCAGAGCACACAAGTGCAGATAATATTCCTTTAGAATGCGAGTGAATCTTGAATATCAGTACGGAATGTATAGTCTCCAAAGTGCATTCGCCAATGAAATGCGTGCGTGGTAACAAAAAAAAAGCACATTTTAAAAGCACGCAAACTCACTCTAATATCAATAAACTAACCAAAGAGAATGCACATCTGCCATAAGAAATGTATACAAGGATGGAATTTGCTTTACTATCACTGGTTCTATAATAGATGCTACATGGAAAAGGATTTTTTTCAAAATGAAAACAGACCACAAAGGCTAGAGACCAAACTGCTACAGACGGGTAGAAGTAAACAAAACAAATGAGATTAGCTAATATAAAATAAGATGAACTGAAACTGCACACTGACACTCCAATGATAACAAGTCAGCTGTCGGGTTGATTGAGAAAGAAAAAGAAGGACAGGCACAGAAAAAGAACAAGTTTGACGAGGAGAAGAGGAGGCAGCAGGGGGAGGGGAAAGAGGAGGCGGCCTGAACCTGTTTCCCTTGCGGGAGCGAGCAGGGGCACCATCTGTTTGCAAGTTAATTACAAACAGATGTCTCCAAAGCTCGCTCCCGCAAGGGAATCGCTAAACGTGCATGCGTTGCCATTGAAAGCAATGCAAAGCGTGCATGTTTTTGGGCGAAAAAGCGAATCAATTTCAAGAGGTCTCCTCCTCTGCAGCGCATGCGCGCTGCGTGTGCGAGACCTAACAAATCTCCATTAATTACCTTATAATGCGTTGTAATGGCATGCGTTGTAATGGTATGCGTTGCAGTGAAATACATTGTAATGGCATGCATTGTAATAGCATGCAATGTAATAGCATGCAATGTAAAGGCAGTTGCGTTGTAACAGTTGCGTAGTAAAGGTAGGTCGCTGTAATGACTGCGTTGTAATGGATGTTTCCCAGGCACTAATACATTCTAGTCTTGGTAGATTATTCTACCCGTTACCCCGAAGCCATTCCCCTCACCAGCATAACCACCCTCTCAGTAGCAGAGGCCATGGTATCTTTTTCTCACAGGTTGGCTTCCCATGTGAGCTGTTGACAGACCAGGCGACACCATTTATGTCATGGTTAATGAAGGAAGCATGCAAGCTCCTTGGGGACGACCAAATCCAGACTGCTGTGTATTACCTGCAGACAGACGGATTAGTAGAGAGATATAATAGAACTATAAAAACAATCCTAAAAAAAGTATAACCAAGACTGGTAGGGACTGGGGCCGTAAGCTTCCACTTGTCCTATTTGCCATCAGAACCCATGAACCGAGTTCAACAGTATTCAGTCCTTTTTTTAAAAGAAAAACCTGATTTTATTGTCAGACTGCACATATTATGCAGGCCCCTGAACTCCAGGGATAACTGCAGGTGAAAAAACATTACATCATCTGAACGGCAATCAACTTTTTCTTTGCAAGTACAAACATGCTAAAGGAGAAGCACATAAAACTGAAGCCCCCCCTCTCACCCCCTCCCCGCTACCCCTGTCCTCCCAACTCCCCCCCCCGACTCCCTCCCCCCGGAGTCGCACAAACCCACCAGGTTTTACCCACACACAGTGATAAAAACACATGAAAACACATATTCGCAGTATATGCACACCCTCCTCCCAGGCCCCCATGCCCCGCTCCCCAACACTATCCGCAGCCATCATCCCACCCCAGGAAGATCAACCTGCTCCACGGGGGGTTCAAGCCACAGGCCCCTATAATCCGCCTGCGCTTCCAGATTTTATAATGTTTTCGCGAGCACCCCCTAGCCACGAAGATCGGTTGCTCCAACCCCATACAAAAATCTAACCCCTTCTTCCAGACGACCACCGACGGGGCTTGTGGATCTTTCCACCCTTTAGCAATGTCTCTTTTGGCCAATGTAAGGTCAAGTAACATCAGGTGTCTTTTGTAGGGGTTGCCCCCCACCCCCTCCATAACATGCAGCAGGGCAAACTGTGGCGTACGGGGAAGCACCCATCCCAACACCTCAGACATGCAGGCCAGGACCCCCCTCCAGAACCGATTTAGGGATTCGCAGCTTCACACTGTATGCAGAAACGTCCCGTCCTCCCTGTTACAGCAGAGGCAGACCGGTGAGGCAATCAACCCCGCCCTCCACAGCCGAACCCTGGTAAAGTATACTCTATGTAAATATTTAAATTGGATAAGATGGAGACACATTGCTATGGCCGCGCCCCTGGGGGCGGCCAGAGCTTCCCTCCAGTCCTCCTCCTCCAGCTTTCCTACATCCTCTTCCCACTGATCCTGGAGCCTCTGCAGTGTAGGAGAACAGTGGGTGACCAGTGCCTGATAGATGCAGGATTTTTTCTTTGTCTCTAAATCCCCCAAGAATATTCTCGCTTCCAACGGACTAAACTCGGGGAGGGCCTCTAACCCCTCCAGGCTGACGGATAATGCATGGCGAAACCTGAGGTATCTAAAGAACTGGGAGCGAGGCATATCAAATTCTTCCTGAAGTTCCTGAAAGGACTTAAGAGTCGTACCCCTCAGCACATCCCCCAAGGTCGAGATACCTATGTTGTCCCATCCCCTAAAGCCCTGCAATGCCGCCAGGCCAGGTAGCTGCCCATTGTGCCACATGGGGGTTTCTCCCGTCAGGGTATTCCACCACCCCATCCGGCGCAAAGCCTCCCCCCAAATGCGAAACACCAGCTGAGTGGCTGCTGGTAACGCACTCCGTACCGACGCCGTATATAGAATGGTATGAAGTGTATGGGAGCCCATCAGGTAACGCTCCATAGCGTATGCCGGATCCCCCTTGTCACCATACCATCACTCGTTCAGGATGTCTGAGGTCGCTAACCCGCCACAATACGTGGAGAGGAAGCATGTGCGTATAGCTACACGCACCGCACCACCCCCCCACAAAAATTGTCCTAAGGCAGAGTAACCTGCCGGAATCATCCGGGCGGTATAGGATACAGGTGATTTTGCAGCCGATATAACTAACAGGGGAGTGCCACCATTTTAAAAATTGCCGAGCGTCTATAATTAGTAAGCGGCATACGTGACCAGGTTTTGAGATCTGCCCGAACTCGCTCCCATACCGGTGCCAGGTTCAGCTCCCGTGATACAGCCGAGACCTCCGACAGAAAGACCCCCAGATACTTGAGACCCCCCACTGGTACCTGTAATGCGGTTACCCAGTCACCCACCCGTGTCCGCCCCCCCAGCACCCATAACGTGGACTTGCGAGGATTCATGTAGAGCCCCGATGACTCGCTGAAGATCTGCATAATTTGTAGGAGACGGGGCCCGACCTGTCGAGATCTGTACGGAAAAAGAGGACATCACCTGCATACAGTGCAATCCTATCGGACGGCCCCTGCGCCCACTCAAAGCTGCTCAACTGCGCATCCATGCATACCCACGCCGCCAGCGGCTCCATAGCCAAGGCGAATAAGTAGGGCGAGAGGGGGCAGCCTTGGCGGGTACCACGCCGAATTGGGAAGGAGGATGAAATCGCTCCCGCCACCCGAACCAAAGCCGTCAGATCAGTGTAGAGAAGATGCAGATAGGACAAGAAGAGCACTAGGTCTGCTCTACGCTGCTTTCGAGTCGCCACACACCAAGCATTATCTACCCCCGTAGCGTGGGTTTCAATGCTTCCCATAGCGTCCCAGCGCTAGCAACGGAGCCTAAATTCCCGACCAAGTAGTCAGCTATTGCCTCACTTATATGCCTCCCATTATGTTCCTGCTGCAAGTGCCACACTGAAAAGCGCCAACGAAATGGTTGCCTTCTCCTGCCCATCCGGAGGTCCACGGAGATAGGTGAATGATCCGAAAGGCGGCGCGGGAGGATCGCTGCCGATTCAACCCTTCCCTCCACTTCCCTAGGGACAAAGATATAATCCAGTCTAGAAAAGGATTTGTGTACGGCAGAAAGGAATGTGTACTCTCGTTTGTTCCCGTGTATGCGCAACCACGTGTCCCAATCCAACCCCACTACCATGTCTCCCAGCCTCGTGGAATGACCTACACTCGGGCCTCCCCCCGGCCTATATCTATCTTTGGCATGGTCCAGAACATTGTTCCAGTTTCCCCCAACTGCCGACAGCGTGTCCGGGATGTCCACCCAGATCGCGAACAGTTTCTTGATCAGCGACCACTGTAAGGGCGGCGGAGCGTAGACGCAGCCCAGCACCAGGGGGTCCTCCCCGACCATGCCCCTAATAAACAAATATCGCCCCTGTGTGTTTGGAATGAATGTAGGGAATTCTGTGGTGCACTAGGATAGCTACTCCCCTAGAACCCCTCACAAACCCCGCATAAAAGACCTGCTGAAATCCATAGCGCTGTCAGCACAAGGCCTTAGTACCCAGTAGGTGGGTTTCTTGTAGCAAAAGTATGTCAGCACTGCTCCCCTCTTGATTTTATTTAACAGTCCCCGCACATTCCAGCTGAGGATCCGAAGGGTACCATGGGACCCTGAGACCTTATCCGTGGGATTCGCCATCAGGAAACGGCCAGGGTCATCGCATGGACATCGGGTCATTGCATGGACATCAGGCCATGCGTGCGTGCACAGAACAAATGAAGGGAACCCCTCGTGGTATCTTTACTCCTGCCCAACCAGAACAAACCCCCCTCAAAAAACTGACCCCCCCACCCCATACCTCAAAACTGTTGAAGTACCTGTCGCGGCCATGTTGGCTCCCGACCCCCAACGTGAGGCCCAGAGTCCCCCATGCCAATGGATCCCTACCCTACAACCCATAACACCCTAGCTCACCCCCCACGAGTACCAGACTGAAGGGGAGTCAGCCCATACCAGAACTCCCTCCCTCCAGAGACTGCATTCATAGCAAGTGACTCCCCATGAGGAACAAAGAAACATCATATAACAGTAGGTAACACAAGTCAAGGGTCCGCTATTTGTTGTCCAGTAGCCGGGGCCCCACGGACAGAGGCCTCACCAGACACAGAGCGACGCCGGGATCGGGACCGCCAGTTGCCCCGACGGCGTGATCCCCTGGAGGATTTTTACTGTGCCTCGCTCACCGAAGAGTCTGAGTCCAGCCCTGGTGACGTGTGCGCTCGTACCTTTACTGTCTCATCAGTCCACTTAAAGACTTCCTCCGGCGTATTAAAGAAATTAGTGCGTGATTGGAACACTACTCGCAGGCGGGCCGGGAACAGCAAGGCATATGGGAGCTTGAGATCCCTGAGACGGCGGCTTTAGCGGCCATAAACGACTGGCGCTGTTGCTGCACCAGGCGTGTGTAGTCTGGTAAAATCAAGTTGCGCCGGTTCTCATACAGCAAGGGTTCCTTGAGTCTGGCCTGCTTCAGTATGGCATCGCGGTCATGGTAATTCAGAAGCAACGCAATCACCGGTCGTGGGTGGGCCCCAACCGGGAATTTCTGAATAAGTGCTGTGTGGGCCCGCTCAATCACGAAGCACCGGGACATAGCGTCAGGGGGAGCCAGCTTTCCAGCCACTTGGTTAAGAAGTTCTCCATGTTGCCCTTCTCACAGCCCTCCGGAAAGCCGATGAAGCGTAGATTGTTCCGCCTCGCTCGCCCCTCTGCATCCTCGGCGCATAGCACCAGGCCCTTCTGAGTACTAGCCATGCTGGCCACCTGTCGCTTCAGAGCCGCCACGTCGTCCTCCACCCCGGAGATCCGGGTCTCAGCCTCCGTAATGCGGGTGACGGCGTTTCGTAAGTCTTGCTGCAGTAGGATAACATCGGAGCCCACTGCACCAATCTCGGCGTGGAGCACATCACTGGACTGGGTGATCGCCACCATCAAGGCCGCATTGTCCGGACCGGGCTCCTGCTGTCTTCCCGCTGCTCCAGCCCCGCCACCAGGACCGGTGAATTTGTCTATGGGCCCATGTTTTGTGGCTCCACTATTGCCCTTGTCCCTCGTCATATCCACCAGCAGCTGACCCCGCACTGACGCAACTCAAGTCCGGCCCACTGTCCCACCAGTTCTCGCCAGCATCAGCACCAGCACCCTCACGTTCAGCGCTGACCGCTTTCCCTAGGAAGGCGCCCCCGATCAAGGGCCCGCAATCCACCTGTCGTCAGCCAGCACTGCAGATATCTTCACCCGGCACCCTCCTCTCGCCCGGCCCACTGCAAGGATGACGCCTGTGCCGAAACGGGGCTACGGGACACCGCAGGAGCCCCACCTCCCGGCTCCGCTTCTCACCTGCGCAGCCCAACTCCTTTGCTCCAGGGCTCCCTCTAGGCCTACGCCACCTGCAGGGCCTCCTCACGACCACCACCAGGCCCCGGATCGCTGTCTTGAAGTGAAGACTCTTGGTTCTGCGGGCACCAGCCAACCAGGGAGGCCGCTATCCCCAATGCCGCCAAAACCACCGGGCTCTGCCACTCCGCTTCCAAAGTCCACTATGGCGGTCGGTGCCAGGCCCAGCCAACAGGAAGCGTGCAGACCGCCCAGCATGGCGCGACCCCGCCGCCGATCTGCGGGGAGGCCACAGACCCAGAGGAGGGGGCCCTCTTTCCCCCGGGGAAGTCGCCGACCATTCAAAAACCCCCGCTCAGGATGGTATGACGATCTTCTGGGCCCGCAGCCCCGGTCCCCAAGCTCCTCCTCAGACTCCTGACTGCCCTCTGGGCGCCCGATGAGGCCCCGAGCCTGCCCCAGGCTGCTCCGCTTCAGCCGCACCACAGGATCCACGGGGGGGGGGGCCCGATGTGTCCCGGGCCTCCAGTCTCCAGGCCCGCCGCCTCAGACACTCACCGGGCGAATCTGGTCCCGGAGACGTTAGTCCACTACGGTCACGGGGAGCTCCAAAATCCATTTACCGGCTCCCTCACGGCACACCAGGCCTCTCCACGCACAGGACTCGCCAGCTCGCCCAGCGCCGAAGGACTTGTCACGTCCAGCGAAGGGTGTCTAGCTGCCTCCACCGAGGGACTGCGGAGATGCCGAGGGAAGACCAATACATCCGCAGTGCAGGGACGTGTGTCAGGCGGCCGCGCCTGCTACCTCGGGCCCCGGTCTCCGCTGCTGCCGCCTGATCTCTCCCGGGCAGTGGGACCCACCACAGCTTCTTCCTCGGATCGCTACCTCTCCGGTATTACTGTCGGAGATCTCCCCTGGGAGATGATATGCCCCCCGACCTCCTGCCGCTGAGCCCGCCACCACAGGGGCCAACCGTCCAAAGCGTCTGCCCCCTGTCCGCCTGACCAGCTCGACCACCAGGATCACCAAACTCGAGGCCCCGGCTCCACTGCCTCCACCAGGCCGCACCACGTGGGAGAACCCAGCACCGGCCTCCGAGCCCACCAGACAACTCAAAACGCAGGGGAAACGATGCAGCAGGCTACCAGTAAGTAGATGTCGCCCACGGGGCCACAGCAATGTGGAGGAATTCAGGTTAGTAGTAGGATATTTATCGGGCTGGACGCAGCACAGCTAAAACACGTCCGCCATGCTGGCCCGTCTCGTATTTGAACTTTGGTTTGGTAGAAAACCCTGCACTCTTGGCCGCAGAACAGTGGACCAAAGAAGAGGACAAGGGGAAACTCCTGTTTGGATACACCAACTCTTTAAAAAAAACGTTATCTACACTTTGGGAAGAAGTACACCACAACATGGAGAGGGCTCAACAGAAACAAAAGGCGTACTATGACCGAGGCGCCAAGTTAGGAGACCTAACAGTGGGAGATAAAGCACTGATCCTACAACCAACCTCTGATAAAAAACCTCCTAGCAACCTGGCAGGGGCCTTATGAAGTCAGAGAAAAAGTAACTCCTGTCATGTGGTTCTGAAAATCTGGATTCATATAATAGTTCTGGACTCGAAAATTAAAACTTTGTCGAAACATGACGAATTTGGTATCAAAAGACCGAGAATGACGAGTACATCATGTACATGTATTTTCAGCCTATTCGAGCGACGATTTCACCTCGAAATCATCACTTACATTCTGAACCCTTGGCTTTCATTCATGTGTTGCCCTTTACATAGGCCTTAATCCAGCTGAATTCGATTCCACAAGGACACATACTCCTTAATCGACTTTTCCATGACCTGTACAAGTTGGAACCATTGCCCCAGGCCGAACTCGTTAGGTCAGTTCCCCTCCCAGTGGCGAGCAAGATAGCATCTAGGTTCAACAAACCATAAAACCATTTCAGCGCGCACACCTGCCATATCTCGCTCCCATCTATTTCCACTTTTTTGCTTCACTTACTTTATGATGGGGAGGTGCCCGTTTTTATTAGGGGTCCAGTGATATCTGATGAAATGTTGGGCCTTGCCAAATGATTTGTTGTAGGCAGCACAAAGTGAAATATGGACATATCATCATGACTCTGCTTTTTCTTTGTCCTAGAAATATGTTAACGATTTACTTTACAACCAAGAATGTTTTGCCTGGAGCCCAAAATTGTGTATAAGAAGAGAAGCCTGACTTTGTAAAAGTGTGCAGTCTCCTGAGAACATACCCGTATTGTACTTCTAGGACACTTGTTACCTTGGTTGCAGCCAATAAACTAATCTTTGACTTCACCTAGAAGACTCTGAATTTCTGTGGTCTGGATCAGGAAGAACCCGAGGTCTCTGGGTGTTGATTCCCTGGCACCGCTGGGTTACCGGTTCTGTGCCGGTTCTTAAAAACCCAGTACCTCAGTTGGCGCCCAACGTTTGGGGCGATTCCAGTGGTACCAGTCATCCAGAAGATCGTGAGGAGCTTCGTGTGGAAATTCCGGAGGACGGCCAACCACCTCATCGACCCCTGCATGTCGACGTGGTCCGAAGGTCTTTGCTGCGAGGTTCCCTGCTTCCCGACGGCTACAAGGACTGCTGCCCTGGCTATCGCCCTGATTTGGACCCTTGAAGTTTGGTAGAGCGAAACACTGAGACGAGTCTTCTGGTGACGTCATCGATATTTCAGTTAAGTATAAGTGGAGCGTCTCCCAGTCCTTAGTTGGACTTAGTTTTGGGTATCTTTGGGATACAAAGTTTTGTATTGGTACTTGCAAGCACCAAAACCGAAGGACTCGTGTATTCACGAGAAATATCGTAATCGATAATCCTTTGAAGTTTGGAACTAGACTAGAGAGCGAAGATGCCTAGTCTTAGACTTGGGAATTTGTTTTGTCTTGGTAGTAATAATAGGGACTCCCGATTGGAGGACTCATGTCCGGTTCCTCCAGTTGGAACTCCGACTTATGAGCTATATGTACAACATGGGGTAGGCCCCATCACCTACAACGAAGTATGGATTAAATACACCAGGAAAGATGGTGTTCTAAAATGGCCCCAATATGGTAGCTTTGATTCCGAAATCTTAGACAACCTTGAAGTTAAACTCTTTAAAAAGAAAGCCCGGCCGGCGATGTTTGACTCTCCGCTTATGGCCTAAAGAAGCCAAACAAAAAGAAATTAAATTAGCTAAGAAAAATAAGAGAGAAGGGGGACTTTCAGTAATGCAAGCTGCTGTGCAGTTTAAAGATAATGAAGAAGAGCAGATGAATGAGCAGTTGCACAGGCAACGTAAAATGGCAATAGCTAAGTGTTATCCAGTTTTGCCGTCTCTTCAGAAAGAGGCAGCAAAAGAACATGAAAAAGATCCATTAATGTCGCATTTACTAAATTCACCACCCCCCTATGCGCAAAATGCCACAGCACCCCTTCAACCTTTAGTTGCGCAAACTACGCCTCCTGCTCCTCCACAGCACCCACCAGCTGTTCTTCAGCTGACTCCTACTTCTTCGGTGCAGCCTCCTTCAGGCCCACCGACCACCTCTGTTTCACCTGTGTTTTCTACGATTTTGCCTACTGTACTTTTCATGTCTCCTAATGCCCCCTCTACGATTTTGCCTAGTGCCCCCTCTATTTCCCCTGATACCTCTTCTGCTATCTCTACCCCGGCCTTATCTCACCCCGTTTCTCCATCTGTTTGTCCTTCAGTTTCACCTTCCATTCGGCAGAAAATGGCCAGCACTGTTACTAATCTTCTTTTACCTCATTTCGGGTCGCCTACTACGACCCCTAACATGGAAAGAAGACAGTTGCGAAGTCAACTACCCGATTATCAAGAGAGAGATTCACTGAATAGTTTAGCACGGAAATGGGTCATGGACACCGTAAAATATGATGTACAGTCTGTCATGGAAGTCTTCCATCAATGGGAAGCAGCGACACAGAGATATGTTTTCGAACAGATGTGTGTTTTCCTTTGCGATGATTTAGAAGACAATGATCAGGAATGCATCCCACGAGAAATGTGTCGTGTACGATTTAGGTTCGGAGAGGGTATGATTGTAGGTCCAGATGTGGAGAAAGCAGTTGAAATGTTGTTATCATATCGGAGTAAGGGAAGCAGTTCTGGGTCACCATCTGACTCTAATACATCCAGTAGGAAAAAGGCGCGACAATACCCTATGAGGGAAGTTCCCCCACAATGGAGAGAGGGTGACACGACTGCTGTCCCACCTATTCTGCCACACTTTCAGCGTGTATGGTACATGTCCCATGGAAGCGAGCTGAAGTTTTAGCACTCAAACAAACATTACCAGATCCGCGTAAAAATCCTGCAGGGTACTATAAAGAGTTGTCACAAACTGCTGGGTCATGTATAATGAATTTAGCCGATATCGATATGTTATTTGGAAATGTTGTTCCACAGCCTTTATGGGGTAAAATTCGTCATATAGATCATGACCAGGAATTAGGTGACACATGGGCTAATATTACTGCTGCAGATGCCCGCCAAGTTGGTGGTGCCAAGCCTGAGCCTTTGATAGCAGAACTCCCTGGTAAAATAGTAGATTACATGAAAACGATAATGCCTGCAATACGCATAAATTGGGATAAGTTGTCTGCATGCAAGCAAAAGAAAGAAGAAACTGTTTCCGATTTCTTCACCAGATTTGAAGAAACATTTGTCAACCACAGCGGTCAAGATATGACCACAGAAGGTGGTCAGAGATTATTTGTCGATAAATTCGTGCACAATCTGCTTCCAGAATTGTGTAAAAAATTAAAAGATTCAGAAAGTTCTTGGGCAGTCTCATCTTCAGCCCAGATATTGGCTACCGCACAATATTACGAGAATAGGGACAAAGATGAGAAAGATAAAGTGGAGAAGAAAACTAGAGAACTAAAAACGAAGGTTTTGCTACAGCAAGCCTATCCGCCACGTGGTGGTGGTAATCAAAATAATAATGGTCAGAATCACTACCAAAATACTTTTCAGCAGCCTCAACAGTATCAGAGAAACTCGCAAAGATTCGAGTATACTCAACCCTGTGTACCTGTAGGCCCCAACCAGTGTTTATATTGCAAACAAGAGGGTCATTACAAGTATAATTGTCCTGTTCTATTACAACGTGCAAATGGAGTTTCTGGTGTTAGAGGTCGTGGCAGTCAGCAAGCACCTAGAGGTAGAGGGCGTGGAAACGCCCCTCAGGACACACGTCCCCTTCCACCACAAAACTCTATGAACAGGTTTGATCAGCAAAATAACGTATCTGACATGACAGCTCAATACTACGTTGATGATTATTACACAGAAGATGAGCAGTGGGAGAATAATGATTGCTAGGACAGCCATAGACAAAGAGAGGGAGTTGTTTCAGTTCCAGTAGATCAGAATGGACCTTACGTTGAGGTGATTACATCAGGTGTGTCAGAACCTTTTCTGTTGGATACTGGTGCTACAAAGAGTTCTATTATGCACTCCAAACTCCCTGGCGCACCTTTGTCTGGCGAAATGACCGTTTCTGTAGGTTTTTCCGGCGCCCCAGTTAGAAATCCGATTTCTGACCCTTTATCTCTTTCTGTTGGTCCTTGTGAATTCGAAGCACCCCTTATTCTGACGACAGGTTGTGGTGAAAATTTGCTAGGATTAGATTGGCTAAAAAGATTGTATGCGACTTTGTACTGTTCTCCTTCAGGAGTACAACTTACTTTAGGTAAGAAAGTGGTTTCTCCCATGTATTTGTCGAGAGATGCACTTCCAGCAGAATTGTCACTTCTCCCAGATATTCTTTGGGCCACTGGTCCTAATGATGTAGGTCTTTTAGAAATTCCACCATATGTTGTAACATTGAAGTCCAATGTCAAAATTCCACGAATTCCCCAATACAAAATATCTAATGAGGGTGAAAAAGCTTTGCTAGCGATTGTTTACGAATTGATTGAAAAGGATGTGATTTAGGAAACACGAGGCAATGCTTGCAATAGTCCTGTTCTGCCTGTTTTGAAACGAACTGACCCTTCTCAGCCACCTGTGTACAGATTCGTGATTGATCTTCGAGAAGTAAATAAGATAGTTGTGCCACAATTCCCAGTTGTCCCCGACATTACCACATTATTGACTATGATTCCAGCTTCTGCTTCGTGGTTTTCGGTGATTGACCTAAAGAATGCTTTCTTCAGCATCCCAATTGCTGAGGAGAGCAGGGATATCTTTTCCTTCAGTTTAGGAGGTCGAAGCTTCCACTTTAAACGCGCTCCTCAAGGCTACTGTGAAAGCCCCTCAATATACAGTCAAGCTTTGAAAGCACAGCTTGACATGATTGTTTTACCTAAAGGTGCTACTCTTGTACAGTATGTGGATGATCTGCTCATTGCTGCAGACACTGAGAAAATTTGTAAAAAGGCCACATTGACATTATTGCGTCATCTGTGTGATCTGCATCACAAGGTGTCACTTTCCAAGCTTCAATATTGCCGACAAGAAGTGACCTACTTAGGTCACCTCTTATCGAAGGAGGGAAGGAAACTGACCCCAGAAAGAATTCAGGCAATAGCGAAATTGAGTGTGCCAAGAACACAGAGAGAAGTGCGTGCTTTCTTGGGCATTACATCGTACTGTAGACAGTGGATTCCAAATTTTTCGTTATTGGCCAAACCCTTGGTGGCATTAACGTGTAAAAATACACCCAATCCCATTCCTTGGTCTGAAGAGTGTCAGAAAAGTTTTCTCGAATTACGCACAGCATTATGTTCGGCTCCTGTGTTAGGTACCCCCAACTACAGTAAGCCTTTCACATTGTATGTCCACGAGAAGGAAGGCTGTGCATTGTCTGTGTTGATGCAGTTATTTGGAGGTAGACAGCGGCCATGCGCCTATTTTTCGTCAACTTTGGATCCGGTAGCACAAGCATTGCCAAGTTGTTTAAGAGCCACAGCAGCAGCAGCTGTTTCTATTCGACAGTCTGCAGGTCTAGTAATGAATAATACACTTATCGTGATGATCCCGCATGCAGTAGACACATTGTTAAATAGAACCAAGACACAGCACTTAACTAGTGCTCGACTGTCCAGTTACGAATTGACGCTGCTAGCGAGCCATGTGCACATAAAAAGGTGCAGTACCTTGAATCTAGCCACGTTGTTACCTATTGCAGAAGAATCAGATGCTTTAGAACAACACGATTGTTTTCTCGCAACAGAGGAAGAAACAAAAGGGAGAGTAGATTTATTTGACACTCCTCTTGCTGAATGTGATGGTACATTATGGGTGGATGATTCATGTTTTAAGCTCCCAAATGGTGACGTGACTGCAGCATATGCTGTCACGACTTTGCACACAGTTGTTGAAACTGCACGAATACCACATGGTTCAGCTCAAGCCGCAGAATTAGTTGCACTAACGAGAGCATGTATATTGTCTAAAGGAATGAGAGTGACTGTCTACACTGATAGTCAGTATGCGTTTGGAGTGGCTCACAGCTTTGGACGATTGTGGAGAGAACGTGGATTCCTGACTTCGCATGGAGCTAAGATTCAGCATGGTCAATTGGTGAATGAGCTTCTTGAATCACTGACCTTACCTCTGCAAATGGCGATTGTGAAATGTAGTGCTCACAAGAAGGTGACTGATGATGTTGGGCGTGGGAACGCATTTGCTGATGAGATCGCTAAAGAAACGGCAAAGAATGTGATGAGCCGAATGTATGTTGCAGGCCCTGAAAGATGGAATGGTGATGTTGGAATATGTGAGGACACGATAGAGAGTGTGAAATCCATCCAAGCTGAGGCCACAGAGAAATAATTGAGCACGTGGAGAGAAAGTACAGGTAGAATGGATGCAAATGGTTGTTGGGTTGAATTGACAGAGCATCAGAGATGGTTGTTACCCGATGCATATGTGCTTGCAGTGGTTACAATGGCTCATGGAATGGCTCATATCAGCGTGAAAGGGATTTGCGAGTTGTTGGCCCCAGTATGGAAGAATGCAGGGATTCCCAAGTGTGCAGAGAATGTTGTCAAGAATTGCATGGTATGTCTGAAGCACAATCCTGGTAGGGGAACCCCAACTCCAGCTGGTCATTTTGCACCTCCTACGTATCCGTTCGAGGTTTTGCAGCTAGATTTCATACACATGGAGAGGTGCAACAACTTAAAATACGTGCTCGTTGTTGTTTGTGCTTTCTCAAGATGGGTAGAAGCCTATCCCCTAAAAGACAATACTGCCTTGTCCACAGCAAAAGCCCTTGTAAAAGAGTACTTCCCCAGGTTCGGAATGCCTAGAATGGTCTGGTCTGACAACGGAAGTGAATTTGTGGGTCGTGTGATGAAAAGAGTGTGTGAAGGGCTAGGCATTAGGCAGAAGTTCCACGCTGCAAATCACCCCCAGTCAGCTGGATTAGTAGAATGTTACAATGGCACTTTAAAACTTAAATTGGCCAAAATCCAAGCGAGCACAGGTCTTAAATGGCCTGACACTCTACCCTTAGCACTCCTATCCACCAGAATGACTGTGCATTCGCGAGTGAAACTCAGCCCTTACGAAATTGTCTCTGGCCGGCCAGCCAACATATGGGGAGTGCCTAGGCCCACGAAGTTCAGCGAGCTACAACACCCTATTTTGCTTGATTACTTGTATGAGCTGACGGCTAAATCGCGTGTTTTACATCAACAGGTCCACAACACCCTGCCTCCGGTCTCTGAGATTCCAGGTCACTCCATTGTCCCTGGATCCTGGATTCTCGTGAAGAACTTTCAAAGGACAAAGAACGACCAGCCAAGGTGGACCGGGCCGCACCTCGTCCTTCTTTCCACAAGGTCAGCCGTTCGAGTGGAGGGGAAGGCCAACTGGATCCACGGGGTCCATTGCAAGAGAATCCCTTCACCTCCGCCACATGACCAGTGGGTCCAGAAAGGTGTCACTGACTCAGAGCTTACAACTGTGCCACATGTCATACCTTTCAGCGATGACCGTGTAAAAGAAACTAACCCTGAATGTGAAAGCGAGAACATTTTTCAAGAGACTGTGCCACCATCAGAACGATTGAACTCTTTGGAGCCTGACCTTTTGTTCCCAGATCAGACAATACCTGGGAAACGACGGTACAATCTGAGACCGAGGAAAACGAACTAAGAAAATACTTTCTTTTGCAATTTGAGACTAAAGATCCATGAACAAATAAAAAGATATTTTCTTTTTCTCCAAGTCCTATTTTTGAAAGTACAGATCTCCCATCTAGGTAACTTGCTTATTTTTGTTTTTCGAACCGCCATCCGGGTTCCGCTGCTAGGGCCGCGGTTGATTAAAGTCTTTTGGGTGCAGCTGACGACGTTAGGTCGGTGGTTCTGGTTGGTCCAAGGGAGTTGCCCTAGACTGACGGAAGCATCCTTTAGCAGAATCAACCTCCCACCGCGGGCAGCACCTTAGAGAGGATGGAGTTTCCTGATGTGGAGAGACCTGCCAAACAAATGAACTTTAAGCAGAGACTGTGTAACACGATGACAAAGAAAAGTTTTATAATATTGTGTATTTTTATGCTATCCAGCGTAATGATCTTTTTGATAAGTTATGTTTTATTCTCTTTCAATGTAACCTTTGCACCCACTGCATCACCCATACCTCCTCCTACCATTTCTTCTCATTCTTTCCACCCTCTGCCTGACCACGAATCAAATAGGAGATTAGAGTTCGTTAATAACTCCTTTGTTCAGTTATTACACCAACACCAACTTGTAATGAACACAACTAACTGTTGGGTGTGCGGTCTCATGCCTCACACAACGGATAAAGGTATCCCCTATTTGGTCCTGCCATTTAGTCACAATGGTTCAGTATGGGCATATAGGACAATGTTCATATATGCACGAGAGGTCCAACCCCTACGTTCTGTAAAAGACAACCTCAAGACTAGCGCCTTAGTCAAAGGTATAGTTGACATGATCAAGGAAGTAACTTCCTATGAAGATACTCCGGATGATGAGATACTTGCATATGTAGGTTGGAACGTGACCGGATATGGCACTACTTTAAGTGAGAAACAGCAAGCCAAAAGATCGTCCCCTATCTGGATCGTACCCCATCAAGGTCACCTGTGTCTGCAAGGTATTGGCAAGAATCCCAGACCTCAGCTAGGGAAGAGTATCTGTACAGAAACGTATGTTTTTGGATCTCAGACTTCCCCTGCGTTTCTAGCCGCTAAGGGTACTTATTTCATCTGCCATGATAGAGCCTACACATGGTTGCCCCCTGACTTCTCGGGCTCATGTTTTGTTTCATTCCTGTTGCCTCCCACCTACACAGCAGCGGCGGATTACCACCGGACAAGGGTAGTTCGAGGTGTCTTGAGTAAAGAAGACACTGCAGGTCAAGAATTTGGAGACTTTGCAAAGGGTTTTCTGCCGTTCTGGGGATCCATGGCTAACAGTAGAAACATAAGGCAATTAACAAGGGTAGTTGAGTCCACCGTGACCGAAACTGCTGGTGCCCTTAGTAACTTGACTGCTGAGCTCCAGTCGGATCGACTTATGACCCTTCAGAACCGGGTCGCTTTGGATGTTATACTTGCAGACCGAGGTGGAGTATGCAAATTGATCCAGTCTAGTTGTTGCATTTTCATCCCAGATAATGCTCCAACAGTGTACAGGGCCATCTCCAAACTGCATAAAATTTCCGAATCTATTCATGTGGATAAAGGAGATTGGTCGTTAATGGGATGGTTCTGGGAACTGATATCTGCCTGGGGATGGAAAATTCTGATGGTCATTGGGATGGTCTTAGCCATTCTTTTCCTTTTCTGTCTGTGCATACAGTGTGCTCCTGCAATATGTGGCCTCTGTGTTACATCATGTGTAAGGAAGCCTGTGTCAAGAGATGAACTAAGTACTAGAATGATGTTACAGCAACATCTCAATGACTTTAGAAATATAGATCTGGACTCAGACTAACATGAGGATAGATTAATTGCCTATGTAAGGGCAAAAGGAGGGTTTGTGGTTCTGAAAATCTGGATTCATATAATAGTTCTGGACTCGAGAATTAAAACTTTGTCGAAACATGACGAATTTGGTATCAAAAGACCGAGAATAACGAGTACATCATGTACATGTATTTTCAGCCTATTCGAGCGACGATTTCACCTCGAAATCGTCACTTACATTCTGAACCCTTGGCTTTCATTCATGTGTTGCCCTTTACATAGGCCTTAATCCAGCTGAATTCGATTCCACAAGGACACATACTCCTTAATCGACTTTTCCATGACCTGTACAAGTTGGAACCGTTGCCCCAGGCCGAACTCGTTAGGTCAGTTCCCCTCCCAGTGGCCGAGCAAGATAGCATCTAGGTTCAACAAACCATAAAACCATTTCAGCGCGCACACCTGCCATATCTCGCTCCCATCTATTTCCACTCTTTTGCTTCACTTACTTTATGATGGGGAGGTGCCCGTTTTTATTAGGGGTCCAGTGATATCTGATGAAATGTTGGGCCTTGCCAAATGATTTGTTGTAGGCAGCACGAAGTGAAATATGGACATGTCATCATGACTCTGCTTTTTCTTTGTCCTAGAAATATGTTAACGATTTACTTTACAACCAAGAATGTTTTGCCTGGAGCCCAAAATTGTGTATAAGAAGAGAAGCCTGACTTTGTAAAAGTGTGCAGTCTCCTGAGAACATACCCGTATTGTACTTCTAGGACACTTGTTACCTTGGTTGCAGCCAATAAACTAATCTTTGACTTCACCTAGAAGACTCTGAGTTTCTGTGGTCTGGATCAGGAAGAACCCGAGGTCTCTGGGTGTTGATTCCCTGGCACCGCTGGGTTACCGGTTCTGTGCCGGTTCTTAAAAACCCAGTACCTCAGTCATGTATAGAGTGGCTGTACCACAAGGAGGATGAAATGGACAAATTTACCACATTAATATGTTAAAAAAAATGGGAAGCCCCTAACCATCAGGGTGAGACCTCCTTAACGACTATTAGCCAGATCACTCTTACAAAACCCCTCGAGATATTTTTGCCACCCGCTACTGAGGTAAAGCCAGAAAGGCCACAAATCGACAGGAATTTATCGTCTCTGCAAAGGCAGCAACTGTAGGACCTACTAGATCAGTATCCTGGACTGAGTTCCAGTAACCCAGGACGCACTTCCATGGTCACCTACAATATTAACACAGAGGTGGGAAAGGTAATTAAACTAAGACCTTACCGAATCCCTGCCGCCAGGTGACAGGCTGTGCAACAAGAAGTAGAAGCTATGTTGCAGGCCGACATCACTGAACCATCCCAAAGCGACTGGTGTTCACCTGTACTACTGGTTCCAAAACCTCATGGTAGTTTCAGGTTTTGTATAGACTTTCACCAACTAAATACCCATTCCAAATTTGACAATTATCCCATGCCACGGGTGGATGAGCTTGTAGAAAGACTTGGGGGCGAGGGTAATGTCCACCATTGATCTAACAAAGGGATATTGGCAGATACCCCTCAGTCCCATGGCCAAGGAGAAAACAGCCTTTTCAACACTCTCAGGTTTATACCATTTTAAGGTCATGCCCTTTGGTCTTCATGGTGCTCCCACCACCTTTCAACGACTAATGGATATTGTATTAAAACCCCATCAGGAATATGCTGTGGTTTACCTTGCCTTGATGATTCAGTGGGACTACTGTTTGATGGAGACCTTCCCCAAATGTGGGGAATATGGTAGCATGCCTCAGTAATAAAGGACATCTGCATATACAAGTCCCTCTTTCTTGCCCATAGTGACCACACCAAACTTCCCAGTTTTCAGTAGAGCCATTATGGTGCTGTGGAGTTCCTAATGACAAACTCCCAGCACCATATACTCTTTATGGCATTACTGCACTTTCAATGTCTAAGAATTAGTCTAAACACTGTAGGGGTACAGGGCTAATGCACCTGTGCCCTCACCACTGGTATAGTGCACTCAGCTATAGGGGTGGCTGACCTATGCCAGGACAGTTGGTTGCAGACATGGCACACAGGGATGTGTGCCATGTTGACTCTTCACTTTGTCCTGCACCTAAACACGCAGCCTGCAATGGCAGTGTGTGCGTGTGTGTGTGTGTGTGTGTGTGTGTGTGTGTAAAGGTACAGGGCCTCTGAGGGTGACGCAATAAGTGCTGCAGCCCTTAGGGGCCTTCCCTGGCCACAGTGCCCTTGGTACCCATGGTACCTTTTAACAAGCATTTACAATGCAATGGTCTCGGCATTATTAAAGGTAGAGCTATTGGCATTGCTCATGACTTTTTTAAAATCATAAATAAATAGCATTGTCATTTACATTGCCAATAGCTTAATCGTTAAATAAATGGCATTGTCATTTATAATAGCAATAGCTTAATCGCTCGCATGTGCATGACCTATTGCATTTACACTCACACAGAGCCACACACACAATCAGAGCCCCCCACGCAGAGTCATTCACATAGATCCACCCACACACACAGAGCCACCTACACAGAGCCACCCTCACACACAGAGCCACCCACACAGAGTCACCCACACACACACACACAGCCACCCTCACACAGACAGAGCCACCCACACATAGAGCCACCTACAAAAAAAGCTACCCACACAGAGCCACACACACACACACACACACATCCCCCCCACACACACACAGATCCCCCCACACACACACAGATCCCCACACACACACATACAGAGGATGGGCACAGTCAGAGAGACGTTTTCATTTTCTACATTCATTCCTCTGTATTTACACCGTCTAATGTGTAAAGAAAAACCTGAAGAATAATTTTGTACATTCGATTCGAACAACCAACACACAGGGCCACTGACACTATGCAACAACGGAAGATTTAATTATGTGGCAAGGTTCGCTAACTTATGCGAACAATAAAAGTCACATTATTTGGCACAACGTGGCCTATTCTGTGTCACTATTGTACTTTTTTGAAACTTTAACAAACACTACCTCGGTAATATTTTCCTTTCAATAGTACCAGTTTACAGCCGGAGTATAAAAATAAAAAGATGACCAGCTAACATTTGCAAAGGGTCTACATCTTTGGTACATACTTTGAGGTACCTTTTAATATATTTGAGCTAAAAGCAACTTTTGGGGGTGAAATGTGCAATTCATGCAGCGATGCCTGATGATTTGGCACATGGGGTAAATAAATATTTATGCAGAAAACACTGCAAAAGCAGAAGTGCATCATTTCAGTGGCGCCGCCTGTATGTCTGCAATCAAAATGACAAAGCACCTGCTTTGAAAACTGAATGCTGGATTTAAATTGGGTCAAAATTCATAATAAAAAAAACATCAAATATGGTCATGGTGTTGTTAAAGTCAATGAAGAGCAAACGATTGGTTTATCACCACTTCCACGAGTCGACGAGCGCAAAGGAGACATCAACGACTCTGGCTGATGAAGCACGCGTTAAGAATTCACCCTGTACACCACTATTTCGGTTTAAGTGTGAAGAGGTGACTCCTCATGTCGTGTTTGCAGCAGGATACTGACAACACAGCAGAACAGCCTCAATATTACATGTAGATGCTTTACTGCTGTATTTCTTTAACGATGTGTCTTCGTGTCATCAAGAAAACAAGGCTAAAGCGGCTTTCAGAAAAAAAAAAACGTTTTATTAGGTTTCGACCTGGGAGTTGCAACTGCGTAGCAGTTGCTCCTCCCACGGCGAAACCTCATGATCCTACATATTGACTTTGGTTCCGCCTCGGTCTCCCATTGGCTAGCTCCATAAATGGAGGCTAGCCATTGGGAGACAGAGGCTGTCAATCACGCTTTCTCTTGAAAACGCGATTCGGGGGCGTTTCGCGGTGTTTTTTTAAGCCCCGCCCCTTTGTCCCGGGCCGCGCTGTGATTGGCTGCCGGCCCGGGACCTGACTTGTTTAGATGTGCTTGTAAAGGCCTGTCTTTGAGTCTATAGAGCCTTTTGTTAAGGCCTGTATTTGAGTCTGCTAAGCGCATTTTACACGTGCATGTTAAAAGCTTGTGTTTGAATCTACAGAGCGCTTTTTAGACGTGCCTGTTAATGCCTGTGCTTGAAAGTTCCAGAACGCTTTTTAGACGTGCCTTTTAAGGTCTGTCTTTGAATCTATATGTCGCTTTTTACACGTGCATGTTAAAAGCTTGTGTTTGAGTCTGCAGAGCGCTTTTTAGATGTGCCTGTTAAAGACTGAGCTTGAAAGTTCCATGGCGTTTTTTAGACGTGCCTGTTAAGGCCTGTTTTTGAGTCTGTAGAGCGCTTATTAGATGTGCCTGTTAAGGCCTGGATTTGAGTCTGCAAAGCGCGCCCACACACAACAAAGCACACACGCCGCTCACACACACAAAACACACGTCCCTCCCCCTCCCGGAGACCGTATGAACCTATTGAGACGTGTAGCGCTTTAAGCGCACCGAGAGCGCATTAAGCGCTGTGCGCACTTCCAGGGGACATTTGCCTGCACACCTTCTCTCCTCCCATCGCAGGGACAGCGGGAGCGGCTTCTAAAAGTATTATTGTATCCTGGTGAAATAGGTTCACCAAGGTCATATTTGAAACGATGGCGCGTGCCATGGATTATACATGTGGAACTCCCGGAGGCCGAGAGGAAAAGGGCTCCAGCCTACCTGGCTGCTACCACCCATCCGAGCGCAGAAAGCGGAGTCAGACCGGGAAATTCATAATCTACAGTCGTAAATGCACTGTGTATATATATATATATATAAAGTACCAGATGTTTCTAAAGTGTATGGGTTGTAGAAAAATATGCCTTTCTACTTACTAAACCTAGCAGTTTAAGTTTTATTTACAAACGACTTCAGTTAAATGGATATTTTTGGTGAAAGAACGGACTGGCAGCCCAGCCCCTCGAGTCTGTATGGCAGTCTCGTCGCCGTCAGGGGCGGGCAGCCGGGAATTCACCGCTCTGCTTAGCGCCTAGTTCTTAGGAGTCGTAAAAACAGCACTACACGCTTTACAGGACACTCCCTCTGTAAAACGGGTGCACGAGTACGAACAGGGCTCAGTCCTAACTGAGCTGCTCTTACAGAACAAGAAAGAATAACAATAACCCCTCCCGATAGCGCCAAGACACCCTCCCCTTTCTCCCTTACACAACACCCCCTCTAAGCTCGCCACTTCAAAGCGCACATTTCTTGAAGTTTATAACCGGCACAGACCTCCGAATGCGATTTAAAGCGGATAGATATGTATTTCTATCCTTTGTTAACTGTTTTTACGCATCGCATCTTTTCCGCACTTTCTCGCTGTTTCTCATTCTCCTCCTGTATATCGAGAGAGCTGCAGGGTTTAGACACTTGTAGAAACTGCGCAGAGTATCTCTCTCGGACTTCTATGAAACTGGAGCTCCGCAACAGAATGACCAACACAGCAAAGCATTAGGAAAGCAAGCATTACCAAAGCCAATCCACCTAGCGTTGGCTTCCAGGCTTTGGGTTTGGTTAGTAGTTGTTCTGTATTGCCATCGATCAATTGCATAAAACGTCACCGTGGGAGTTGCCAGCATTCACTAATATATTTTAAAAAATAGAAACACGCATTCTTTCTCTAAAGCAACACAGTGTCATAGTGGCCCCTGAAGGATGTGTGGATGTGTACATTGTGACAGGGTTATTCCCTCACTCAGGATGCAGTAAGCCAATGGCTGAAGTGTGCTGGCCCAAGTGGTACAAGCTAGCGAGCAGTAGAGAAGTGTGAATGGCACAACAACAGACCAATGGGCGAAGAGGGCTGCCTGAAGGCCCCATAAGTAAGAGTGTAATATATAATATTACTAGAACGGGAAGATCTCGGTTCACCCACGCCTGAAAAACAGACAATACAGGAGGCTTCCTTACATATGAAGAGTCCAGAATCGTCGCAGTGTATCCTCTTCCGACGACCTCCAACTACTGCAATTGACGTGTCAGCAACGACCTTTGCACTTCAAACGAAACCCTGCTAGCTGTACGTTTAATGCACGCACTCACCGTACTCTAAATGCGGCAGTACACTCTTGTACTCCCTCGCTGCACTTTATACCCCCTACTACACTCATCAATTGCACTTTAGTACATCACTGGAACAGAAGAGGTGCAGACACTGCTGCTGCATTCGAAAATCATGCACCCATGCTGCACTTTACATACTGCACCCTCAAACATTATTTGTTGCACTTTAAATGGACGCACTGTCCCTATAGGTGAGGAACTGGCTGCCTTCTCACAGCACTTTACACGAATACACCCTTCGGCACTTTAAGCGCACGCATGCCAGCTGCGCGTGATTAGAAACGTATTTAAACGTACACCTTGCAGCACTTTCATAGCACATTACTTATTTGATTTACACTTTAAATTCATGCATTCCTTCAATTTACGCTCGTGCACAATCACTGGACTTTAAATGCATATACCCGCGTCAGTGTGTGTGTATAGATGTCGCCTGACCGTTAACTCATTCCACCATAAACACGATACTAGACACCACTGCTGCACTTCGGATGCAGACGTTACGCAGTACGCTTAAAGTGTGCAGCGCACACTCACACTGTGCTCTGATCTCTTCTCCTCTGTTGCCTCTGTGCTCTAATCTCTTCTCTGTTGCCTCTGTGCTCTGATCTCTTCTCCTCTGTTGCCTCTGTGCTCTCGTCTCTTCTCCTCTGTTGCCTCTGTGCTCTCATCTCTTCTCCTCTGTTGCTTCTGTGCTCTGATCTCTTCTCCTCTGTTGCCTCTGCGCTCTCATCTCTTCTCCTCTGTTGCCTCTGTGCCCTGATCTGCGCTCCTCTGATCTCTTCTCCTCTGTTGCCTTTTTTTTCTGTAGTTATTGTGAAAGAGACATGCAGCCTGGGTCAGGCTGAGTGGGAGCTTTGCCCGGCCCCTCTAAAAAAATAATGTATTTTCATGCCCAACACAAACTCGAAAGTGAAATAGAGCATAGTGGCAAAACATGATTTACACAGGATCACACAATTTGATCAGTTTATTAGGCTAGGAATGAATTCCATGTCTTCTAGTTTGAAACTTTGCGACTAAATGCACCCGTTGCAAATGCACAGAACCACAGCTACAAATTCTGAACCAGCACCTTTAACCATTTACCGTCTATAGCATTTACATGCTCCAAAATGAACTGTAATTCTACAATGTTTGACTATAATTCCCCCCACGATGATTATTTGTTTACAAGTGTTTTTCCTAAAGTCCTCTTTGCTCTGAAGCATGTGAGCACTATAGAAATAACACTAGAGTAATCTTCAATCTTTAGTGCAGTAAACAAACAGTTATTCAACGAAGGATGTGCAATGTTTAGTGCTGTACATATGATAGTTTAAGTGAAGTCATTTTTGCCGGGTGTCTCTGTCTGGTGAGTATTACCTCCTAGCTAAGACTTGTTTTTTGTATCTATCTTTAGCCAGTTTTCATCGTAGTGCAAAATGCTAACTGAAATAGTTGCAATACAAATCGCATTTGCGAGAAATTAAGCTATTGCCATTGTAAATGACAATGCCATTTATTTATCTGTTTTCAAAACCAACACATAAATAAAAAGTTTGTCATTTACAATGCCAATAGCTCAAACTTTTCCAAAGGCGAAACCGTTGCATTGTAAATGCTTGTTTTTGTATGTCTCTTACCTCTTCTTCGTGGGCCTCCCCGATGGCGGATCACTTCCTGGGAGACACAGACATGGAGACGGAGCGACTTTTGGAGGCAGGCTCGGCTCTTCCCCTGGATGCCGACCGAGAGCGGGATGTCGGTCGGCGAGTGGGTGATCTCGAGCGAGATCTGGACCTCCGAGCAGAGGAGCGGGGCCGGTGAGGCGATGGGCTCCGCGTTCTCCTGCGGGGAGATGGGCTGCCGCGCCTTCCGCGGCCCCTGCTCGGTAATCGTGAACGCCCTAAAAACAATGTATCAGCACCCTTCTTCCTGAGCGTCTGCCTGTGATCCTAACTTGAATGGTGCAGCACTTACTGCAGGTGATGTCCCGCAATTGCCGCCAGTGTTAGGCACTTAGACCAAAGACAGAATAAGAGCATCCCTCTGGTTAATCACGCACAACACCGAAATGAGTGGCAAATTGACCACACTTCAAATATAGCAAACTCTCACGGTATAGCGAGCTACCCATCAGACAATGCGCTTGGCGCTTCAGCGATAGAGTGCTCTCTTCCTTGTAGTCACCACAGGCTCTGTGCAGCCTCTGGCAGAGGTCCCTTGCCCTGCAACCGGATTACTCTGGGCGCCATGTAGCCTGTGCAGAGCTCGCCTGCAGTCTTTAGATATTGCAAGCTCCCTGCAGTATCATGTAGAGCTCACGTTTAATCCAGCTACCTATTGTTAATGCTAGTTCCTCCCAGAGTATCATGCTACCTATAGTAACTGTAGCAAGCATGCAGCATCAGAAATTCTGACCCTTACAGTGTTTACAGGCTCCCTGTAGTCTATTGACAACGCCCTCATCCTGCAAGGTGTACCCAATGTAAGCTCCTTGCAGCCTACTGCAGAGCTCCTTCATCCTGCAATCTTTGGTACCTGCAGGCTCCCTGAAGAATATGGAAGAGCTCTTTCATCCTGATACCAGTAGTCGTTGCTAAGTCACGTGGCCTCCATGCCTGCAGCACATGGCACGGCAGGCCCCCCACCTGCCCCAGCCGGGACCTACTCACAACCCTGCTCTGTATGGACGCATGCAGTGGAAATCCAGGGCCGTCATTTTATTTATCTAATTAAGGGCCCTGGGGTCGTAAAAAAGTGCCCCTGCAGCGCGGGCGTGAACACTGATTTGTCCCCCCCACTCTCTTTTACCAAAAAACGAGGGGAAATTATATAGCACACCGAAGTTATCTATACAGCACTTTACACAACAAATAATGGGACAGGCATGTAAGATACTTAAACTGCAGATATGGCGTAACGGCAGGGGTTGACCACTTTGGAGCTGGGGAACCTGGTTCGAGTCTCTACAGGCACGCACAACATCCTGTAATTCGGGGCAAATCCCTTCATCTCCCCGTGCCTAACAGAAAGCAAAGCGCCTAGAAACCGATCTTGTGACCACAGTCGAGAAACACCAACATTTACCGTTAATAACACGCTGATGCACTTTTTTATCAAGATTTATACAAATATGACTTTTCAGGGGGAGGGAAGCCCACGCGCATATCATTTAGTAGCGCTTGTGTAAATACTATAATAGGCATTTTCAAGCGCCTAGAAACAGATCGGGCTGTCAGTGTTTGCTGTTCAGACAGAAGAGCTGTTGCTAGTCAGGGTCAGAATTTAGGTTGAGTGCATTGCCGATAAGATTGCCAGAAATGCCATTGAATGGGGACAGCTGTCGGGGTGGGGGCCTTGGAAGGGGAGAGAGGGGGCTGAAGGGGGGTACTGCACGACTGTCACTTTGTACAGAGGAGATATAATTTTTAAAGTGAAAGTTTGAAACCACTGACTTTGCATTTTCAAAAGGCACTGTCTGAGCTTATGATTGACAAGTTCAGGCTGCAGGATTCGGTGGAGAGGCCGCGGCATAACCCTCAGGCGCTGGAGTGCGCGACAAGGCTGCTTCTAGGTTTTAGGAATGATTTCGCGCTAACTCCGCGTCTTTGACCTAAAGAGGGCAGCGTATGGGGCAGAGACAGTGCGTGTCACATTTATGGTACAATCTCATTTGTTTCCGTTAAATCTATATGTGGCTGTTGTTTAGGTGGTATTAAAATAAGTACCCTGGGTTAGGCAAGAACTGCGGAATAAGTCTCTAATAATTACAAGGAAGAGGTCAGTTCCAAATCTCCACTGTGTGGGAAGGCAGATGCATTTCCATAAGTGGACAGCCCTGCAGGCAGCTCCAGTTGGCCGTTCGATAACTCCTCTGCAGGAGGAGGTGATAGTTATTGCACCTTTTAAAATCCAGAGGGACCTCTTTGTGCAACGGGGAGGGATCAGAAAAGATCGGGCTGCTCATACTGAGAGCCTGCAGGCTCTAAATAGACCCCTTTTTACAGAGCAGGGCTCTTTCATTGCACAAGCTCTCCACTTTTGTATTTGGCTTTGCCGTGCTGACCTCTGTTTATGTTTTGGAGTTGCACTGGATCTCTTTTGCACCTGTGGGAGCCACCGTCTTATAGTTCTGCTTGCATTCAACATCACAACATTTTAGTGCAAATTAAAGCGAAGAAATGGAATGCACTCGGGCTTGGGGCTGTTCGTGCAAGGAAGTGAACTTTCGCTGTTCTTTCGTTACACAACGCCTTGGAGTAAGTTGTGAAGATTGCAGGAAGAACACAACTGTGTGCTCTGTGTTTTTGTTTCTAACTCCGCCTTTCGTTGCAAGTGTACACAAATATTCAATAATCATGCATTTAAGTAGAGCAGGCAGGGAGGGAAGGGATCACGTGTGGTGGCTCCCCAGTGGATCACACTTGTGGTGCCTCAATATGTGTTCGGTGCACACTGCAGGCACGGACTTCACTGGTGATGGTGCAAAGCGCGGGGATTGCGCAGGGAGGGCTCGACTGGTGACCTGAGGCCCATCTTCACGTGCCCGCTGTTATGTTTGCTCACTATGATTTTAGCACTTTACACACATGCAGCGCCAACAGTTCAGGTTGTTTTCTTCGGCATTCAGCAGCATAGTGTGCAGTGAGACTGCTCTTAGAGCCCCGTGGGGCCTTATCCGAGGCTGATGACAGTGGGGAGACCGGCCGAGGGAGAGACCCGCAGCAGGAAGGACGGCGAGAGTGGCGGTGGGCGGCCCGGGCCCCCTGCGCTCTGCTGAGGGCTGTGGGCGGCGGCTGCCGGTGCAGTCGCAGCTTGGGGCGGCTCCAGGTTCCCACGCAGTCTACGCTCTAGAGCCGGCTGAACCAACTCGGTGCCAAGGTCTCAGCGTAGCGGCGAGGAGGAGCAGGATTTTGTCTGGATATTAGTCAGGGCCAGCAAGGCTGTTCCTGCAAACAAAAACAAAAATAAAAAATGGCGGCCCAAAGCGCCGAAAATTTTCGAGTTCGGGGGCGTGTTTGGCCGGCCCCAAAAGGGGCGGAGCTTAAAAGTGGAAAGAACAGAACCAACACGCCCTCGAATCCGAAAGAGACGGGGCTAAATTGGAGTGACTCCCTTCTCCTCCAATGGCTGGCCTCCGTTTAGGAAGCCAGCCAATGGATGAGAGAGGCGGGTTCAAGCCCCGTTTCTAAAAACACTGGAAGACAATAATTCTCCGACTTCCGGCTGGCAAGCCAGCCTTCGGTCCTCGACCTAAAAAGGACTGACATGCCGGGTCTGGTGGCTCAGTGGACTAATGAGTCTACTTCAGGGGCCTGTGTTCAACCTCATGGTCACAGGTTCAAAGCCCGGCGGGTACACTCAGCCTTTCATCCATCTGAGGTCGATAAAATGAGTACCATGGAGTTGGGTAACAACAAACATCTGTTATTCAGCGCCAAGATACCTGTAGTGGTGAATGTGTGCTTTACAAATACCCATGTAATGTTATGTGTCCAGAGAGGTGCCAATTGGGGGTGCAAGGTACAGTGTTGGGAAAAAAACACATGCCTATCTTCCTTAAGCACATATGCACTTTATATCACCTATTTTGCAAAGTCACTTTCTTCTTTTTGTTTTACCATTTGTGTATGATACAGCCATATATAATCTCAACCTTCATAAATAATACATACAACTTTTTTAAACTAACTGATTTCTCGTTTCTGGTGTGTTTTGATCCGTGTTTTGATTTCTAAATTTCTGTCTAGAGAAATGATTAGACTGTTCCACAGTGGCGGATCCTCCATGGGGTGTTTGGGCGCCGCCCCACTGCTTTCTCGCCGTGCGAGAAGGCAGAAACAAATAGTAGAGATTGAGACCTACCATTTGCTTCTGCCTTCTCGCACGGCGAGAAAGCAGGAGTTCCTGGTTGAGAGAGTGGGTGGCGTTACTCGAGGGCAGGGGGAGTGGCTTTCCCACTGTTGTTAATACTGTCTGTTTGGGCAGCCTGAGAGGCTGTCCAAACAGACAGTATTAACTGTATTAAGAACAGTGGGCAAGCCGCTCCCCCCTGCCTTCGAGTAACCCCTCCCACTCTCCCTGCTCTCTGTATGCTGCAGCATACAGAGAGAAATGACGTGGTTGGGGCAGCCGGCCGAACCAATCACAGCGCTGTGCTGTGGTGGAGGGGAGGGAGGCTGCCTGCAGCCTTCCTTCGTGACGACGAGCACCATGGGAATTCAAGAACAGGAACAGGACGGTGGGAATCGGGAGTCTGGAGTCGGAACTTGAAGGCGGGAAGGTATAGGTAAGTAAGTTTATTGACTTTTATATTTATTTTTTTTACTTCGTGGCATGTGCGGGGGGAGAAGCCAAGACACTGCCACCTTGTGAGAAACAGAAACGCCACAGGTCCGGATGATGGTGTGCAGTAACTCTGTCTGCGATCCCAACCTCTCGCTTGTCGTCCTTACTTTTCTTTCTTGCTTTCACGCATTGTCCTGGACTCCTTCTCCTGTTGATCTGTTCTCGCTTTTCCTTTCCCGCTTTTTCCTTTCCCTGTCTTTCTCTTTAGCAGCAGCGGCAGTCAGAAAGAAACTAGCACTAGAAAGTTAAAGTAAAGACCACAGCACTGCAGCAGGAAATAAATTAGGCACTTGCCGGGCCTTTGGCAGCATAACCATTTTAAACTGTGCCAGGCTGAAAAAAACAATAAATAAAACATTATTCTGAAATTCACATATGCAGAACTTTTGCGTTCTGTGTCTATAAAGTGAGTTACATAATCCCATTAAATTAGGCAACTAGCTTTCTAAACACAAAACGGTACATGCTGGATACATGACTCTTTTCAGAAACCTCAGTCTTGGTTGCTTCGTAGTCTCAGTCTGGCACAATCTAGAATGCTGTCTCCTAACGTGCTCCAATTAAACACACTCCCCCTTAGCACTTCAGTTGCAGACACAGAGCAACATACCCAGTTCTCGCTATACCGCCAGTGCAGTGGGATGCATTTCTGTACAACTAAATTCCATCCGCTTTTTTTACTAACACTCATGGCGAATCAGTGTGCACAAGTGACTGCCAACAGCTAAAATAAAGTACATCCTGAAAGAGTAAAGGGAATTCTTCGAAATTTCCTGCCAACCACCACTTAAAACTACCTTGAGGTGATGTGTGCTTGCTTCTCTCACACGCACTATACTTCATTCATTGCTCCTACGCCCTACCACTTTCAAATTCCATCAGCCGCCACTGCTGTTCCATGACATCTAGTATCGTCTAGGGCAAATACCGCCAACTAGTAATTAGTTCTGCTAAGCAATTGTTCTTACCTAAGAGAACTCACTACAGTTTTTATTGATTATTTACATATTGGCGGATAGAATACTTTATCACAAACGTGACAGACATCCCATCCACCGTATTACGATCTCCATAGGATATAATGGGATTGTAATACGGTAGAAGGGATATCCATCACGTTTATAACGGAGTATTCCCCTCCACCAAGATCTATATAAGGCCCTTTGAACACTCTAAAACAATAACAATAGGCTAAAGCATAGAGAGAAAAAAGCATTAGCAAAGTAAAGGTCCACCAGACCTGGCCCTGTAGTGATCTTTTTAAGCAGATGTGCACATGAGATCAGGAGAAATGCCATGAACGACAGCGCAAGAAAGGCTATGCCAGAATTCGGATGTCCCTCTACTACCCCATGCTGTACACTGTGTAGGGTGAAAGCAATCTGTGAATAACAACTGAACAGACCAATGGCTGAAGAGAGTTGACCCAAAGACCCTCGATATATGTATTTTTATTTATGATCTTTTTTTAAATGTAATATTACATGAGGCTGAAGGGATAACCGAACCTCTCTGACCAGACCTAAAATCAACAATGTAATGCTCATTGTGGTAAATACAACTGTGGATGGAAAAAACTAATTCTGAACTAAACTTAAGAAACCCATTGCATTCTAGTAAATCAGTTAAACTGCAGATGTTAGAACACTGTCATACACTTAATTGTTATGTGAACTATTAACATTATACAATACCTTTAACTTATAACTCAACTGTGTGAGGCAATTGAACCAATAGTGGCTTTTTTGTACAAAAAATATCTTAAAAAGAAAGTATAGTCTTGTCTGAATTCCTTTTTACTTTAAAAAGGGGGAGGCTTTTAGGGAACAGAACGTGTGGAGTGGATTGGATTGCCTTCCCAGAACATTTCCGGGGCTCCGGTGGGGGGGGGGGGGGGGGGGGGGGGGGTGAGAGGTGGGTTACTCTTTCAGTGGTGCAGAAGTGGGTGTCGCCATTTTCTCCTCTTCTGGCCTGTCTATTTGTTGTCACTTTTCTTTAATGTGTCTCTGCCGTGTGCCCGTTCATACATTAACACAAGCAGTACTTCACCAATACACTCACTCTCCAGCTTCCCAAACAGCAATTTGCGTTTGAATTTGTGAGCACCTCACACAACAACATTAATAGGTGTTCAGGCTTTTTTCATTCATCACAGTCAAGTACTTCTTAAGTGTTTTTCAATGTAAAGTATTGAGCTGATGTTATTTACCGTTAATCACAGGCTCTTTATTACCACTTTGTTTTTCCACACAAAAGGTTAAGTGGGCTTTTGTATCCTTACATTCAATATTTCTGCAAGTGCTAATTATGGCTTAGAGCACAATTCTCCAACAATTGCTGCTGTCTGAAGAACTGCTGGGAGATTTGGGGCGTCCATTTCCTTTTGGCTTGGAATGCAGGAACTGTTCTCCCAGCATGCTGCAATGCTGCCCAGGGGCACTAATCAGAAGAAGGTTTGCAGCCCTGGGAATGTTGAAGGCTTAGCTGCCGTAGGCCCATGGCTCAGAGGTCCTGGTGGCCCCTAGGATGGCTTAGATTTGCGCATATGTGAGAGCGTCTCGTAGGCCTCCTGGATCTCAATGAAGCGCTGCTCCGCCTCCTGCACCCTGTGACGGTTGTGGTCCGGGTGCCACAGCTTCACAAGCTCCCGGTAGCTGTGCTGGATGTCCTCAGGGTTTGCGGTCTGGTCTAAACCAAGCACCTACACAAAAAATAAAATTCAAAAATGAGCGCCATGATGGGAAGAATTGTGCCCCCTCCCCCCTCCCAGCACCAGATTTCTCTCTGCAGCTCGCTTTGCACGCATGGCTCTGGTGAGCCTGGTCCTGTCCTTTCTGTTCCCCTGAAGGCAGTCAATGAATGGGTTTTTGATTTTGTGCCTCAATGAAAACGACAACCACACAGATGGATGTATGACATTACAACGCATGCTTTTACAACGCGCTTTTTACAACGCATACCATTACAACGCATAGTGCTTTTAGGCGCTGGATAGTGAATTGTTTAATTTACTATTCCAACTCCAGTCCCCGTGGATAGTAGGGAAGGTGTTGGATAGTACATTAAACACATTCCCTATCCTAGAGCGCCCCCCAGCGCAATGCGTTGTAATGGTTTGCGTTGTAAAAGTTGCGTCGTAAAGGCACTGCGTGGTAAAAGTTGCGTTGTAAAGGTTGTTTCCCACACAGATTCACGGTTTCATGAAAGGCCTCCCCATCAAATGGAGTAAGCATGGCTCAGAGATCAGGATAGTGCACATAAATCCTTGTTGGAATTCCCTTGTCTACATTATAACCCAAAATGGAGGACAGAGCAGGGCCTGCCCAGATTCCTGGTTTGACCTGCAAGCGGAATTTGAATCAGTTCCGACTCTTCTGTAGAGGTATTACTGCACCTGGATTCTAGTAACTCGTGGGCAATGATAAAAATGATTCTGATCCATTAACATTGTGAGGCTATAGTTGTGAGCATTTTGCAGTACAACGAAAAAGCTGCACTTTGCATAATCATATTTTCCTTTGGTTGACTAAACTAGGCCCGATCTAGGACTATACTCCATCTTGAATTATAAAACAGCCATGATGTGTGTTTTAATATCTTCTGTCGTCATACATAGCAAACTGTGCACTGCTATAATGCTCTGTGTTGACATCCTGCAGTAGTGTAAGACAAAATGGTGCCCTCCCTTTCAAGATATAATGAGGGACCCTCGGGTCTCCTGTATCCTAGACATATTCAGTGGCTTTTGGCCGAATAGGGCCCCCCCTGGAGATGTGGGGCCTCTCTGCGTCGCAGTTGCTGCCGGGCATATATTATGCACCTGTTGTTCTCAAGAACTAAGGAGGAAGCCTTTTACTTCTTTCAAGGCTTTTCCTGTTTGTGTAACTATAGGCCTATTCATAATATGAGACTGTCATTTTTTTAGTGCAAAGAGATTTTTACTGACATATTCAAAGACATTAGATCAAAATGGGTAGTTTTAATATTAATTTGATGATGCTGTATTACATTTTGTATTCTGGTTTGTCTAATTGTGAAATGACACGACCATCTCATACTGACAATGACATTTTTCTGTGTATTTTCCTATAAAAGTTTTTTTCTGGAGGTGAGCTTTGAGTCTAGACCTATGTCAGTCTGTCACTTCCATTGTATTAAAAATATTTTACTCTGAGACTTGGCGTCTTGTCATTCTCTTTGCTGCATTTGATTGCGCCGTATGCTAATTCCCGATAATGATTTACAATGCAATTGACGGTTTCAACCTAAAAGAAGTCTCAAGACTCTTTTTGTTACAAGACTTTTTTTTAACAAACTATGGTGATTTATTAGCTTTTAATCTGATATCTGTAGTAACACATTGCCTTATGCAGTTTGAAGTTAACCTGGTCTCCGATCCTGAGTTGGAGCTTTATCTTGGATTATCAGGTAAAATAGCATCAGCAGGATCATGCTAAATCATCTCCTTTGCGGTTTGGGATCAGTTATCAGACTTCCTGCCCACTTCTTCAGATGTTTCTCTTGTGGCCAGGTTTCAGTAGCTAAAGGCGAGGATGGCATATCCTTCCCTTTGAAGCCAAGCCTCCTATAGGTAGGCCATCAGGGCAGTCTTGCCTCTGCACCTCTTTCTACATCATCTACATAACAAAGGCTGTGCTTAATCAGCCTGAGTCCAATATACAAAAAAAATCAGGAAATGACCCAAACCGCTCTAAATAGAGCTCCTGGAAATAACACACTGACTCCTCATGTCATGATTGGGGGATCCCCCAAAATTTGAACATGGAGCAGAAACTGATTGGTCAGCCTGAGGATACATTTTGGGCATATACCCGACGGATGATGAATGGAAAACTCATTGACCAGGGCCAATCTCCCAACACCCGTGTAGATAAGAAGACTACCTCTCTGATTGCGAACTCCCCTGCCTGATTGGGAACTGAACCAGAGGTTTTGTGTTGTACCTCAAGGACTGCGTGATGCAGCCTTGAACGTAGGAGCCTCGCTTGCAGCGAAAGGAAATACTGGAGGTGCCCTTGCAGAAGAAGACTACCTAGAAGAGAAGCCCCACATCCTAGCTGCTTTGTCTTGAAGGACTTATGCAGAAAGGAAATAGAATCACCACCATGAATCCTGCATGTGGCCTAGAGGAATAACTGGCTCTGATAGGATATCTGTGGTAAGCTGCCTTTGTCCCTGAACACCAGACAGCCCTTCCTTCTGGCATGAGCTTGTTGATGTGGTTGGTAGACAAGGCTTTGCTGAATGGAAACTCATAATCTACATGAAATTCCATGCAGTGGCGGTGGAGATATTCAACTTTAACGACCCGACTCATGAGTCCTTTTGCTTTTGCCCATGTGCTCCTGCTTTGTGGGTCCAATCGGCATAGGGAAAGCCAACCATGAGTAGGACTTTTCCTGTTGGATGTCTTTGGAACCGTATGATGCAAGACACCCCAATTGTTTTCAGCGGTGCGAGACACCCCAATTGTTTTCAACAGTTTCTCACTTTTGTTTTTTCACCACAGAAGCTCAAGGACTCCATTATGTTGGCACCTGAGAACATTTGTAATCCCCCATCAGATTCCTGCCTTACCCCACTGTTGTGTCCTCCCCTTTTGACTCACTACCTTTGTGGTGCAAGGATCAGCGGATGGTGAGCCTCTCACTCTCGGTGGCGGGTTGTGCCTGGGCTTGAGAAAAGACTACAAGATCTGGTCAGCGGGGTGCAGGGCTTGACCAAGCTGAGGGGACTTTCGTAAAAGAAGCACAAGTCCGCAGCTGCAGTGTGACACCATGGAGCTTGCCTGCCTGCCACTCTGACCACCAATCCTGATGGTGAACCTTATCTTTCCTTCCCCCTTGAGGATCTGTGATATGGTCAGCACGAATGGGACTTATAACATAGTGAAGGAACTGTGACAATGACAATAAGCAGGGCTTTTCAACTGCAAACATCCTGTGTTAATAACCGCAGGCAAGGGCTTGTAATATTATATAACCCTGTGCCAAAGACTGCAGGTACCGACAAACATATAGTGAGAAGTGTGGCTCAATGGTTAGAGCGGCAGACCCTGATGCAGTAGTCTGGCCGGGACCAGGGTTCAATTCCCGACTCAGCGGGTCTCGGGCTCAATTTCCTCGGACCTGATAATTCTCGCCTCGGTGCCTATTCTGCACCTCTGGGCAATAGCTTGCTTAACCTCTACAACGGCCCCAACAACGCTGAGGATGCCTGACTTCACCTTCGGGGTACCCAGGAGTGGGCTCCTCACAGGGAAAGGCCAGGAAGGGTTCCTCGGCGGTATTCGTACAAGCGCCGAGATGCCTCCGGGTAGTTGTGCGCTATATAAGTGCGTAATTATCATTATCATTATAACCCTGTCTCAAATGCCATATGTGAACTGTGCAAACTTTTGTTTCAGAAAACAGTAGGGGGTACAGTGTTTTATTCCGTTGTTCCTTATGTATTACTTCAGGTGTAGTATTTAGTTGTATGTGTCGGCTAAAGTACTTTTCCAAATAAAAGGACTGACTCCACATTGATTTATTACTTAATATTGCGTGAAGTTGCTGAGTTTGAAATTTGAGCCCATACCACCTCCCCGAGAAAGCCTTGAGCTTCTTTGCTGTCCTGAGGGTCAAGTGCGAAAAGGGCGTAGTTGATGCTCAATGGTTGGTCCAATAGAAAGTGGGCCACAGCCAAAGAGTTCTATCTGCACAATTTAAGCCCAATTTCCCCTGATTGCAGTATGACCCTTCAAACTATCTTACCACAAACCATCATGTTTGTTTGTGGTTGTATCTTTGTATATAGAGTGTTCTTCAAGAACTGTGAACAGCCAAGTTCCTTATTACTATGTGCAGGACATGGAAGGTTTACTGTTACATCCTCTTTCCTTTCATTTATATAATTAATCAAATTGATTAACTTACGTTTAAATCCACGTTTTTAATTATGCCAATGACTGCCTACTTTTGTTGCAGCTATCCTTTAACCTGCCAAAAGAAACTGCTGCTAACCATGGATTTCCATTTGGTAATCCTGTCACTTTCTTTACTGCCTCTAGTCTCATGGGTCAAGAGGGAAACATCCTTTACAACGCAACTTTTACCACGCAGTGCCTTTACGACGCAACTTTTACAACGCAAACCATTACAACGCATTGCGCTGGGGGGCACTCTAGGATAGGGAATACGTTTAATTTACTGTCCAACACCTTCCCTAGTGTCCACGGGGACTGGAGTTGGAATAGTAAATTAAACTATTCACTATCCAGCACCCCAAAGCGCTATGCGTTGTAAAAGTTTTTGTTGTAAAAACCGCGTTGTAAAGGCATGCGATGTAAAAGTATGCGTTGTAACGTCATACATCCGGGTCAAGACAGTGCCAAGAACAGAAAGTAACCAGAGTTCTTAGAGCCATGTTTACATATTGTCGTGTACACTCATTGCCTTCCCTTGTCCTTTCTGCAGCAAATGAGAGGCCTTAGAGGGCCCGAGGGGGGTATAAGGCGTCAAACCTGTAATGGCATGGGGTCAAAGGGTACACAATGTCAATTCCGCTATCGCTTGTATTTTGGTAAATTGGCATACCTGCTGGCAGCACTAGGAAAACGTACAACCCCATTTGAACACATCAGAAATGTATACATCAATATGGACCCAAGTTGGACAATAGGGGCCCAGATATCACCTATACCCAAACATTTCTTTTTCATCTATAATGTATTGGGGAAACAGTGGTATATTTAGTAGCTGAGATCTGCAAAGACAGGGCTGTGTAGAAGTGTGGAAGGCAATATCAGAGAGGCTGGACTTACCTTGTAGGCCATCTCTTTCTTCTCCTGCTGAAAACTGTGCACAAACTGATAGATGTTCTCCCACTCGCGGAAGTAGCCTGTTCCGAAGCCCCTGCCCCCAGTTATCAGCATCCAGCAATGGTAAGGCAGCAGGAGGACCCCCTCCAGCAGAGCACTAAGTGTAGGGAACACGCTAAGCCAGTCCAGGATGGCCCCAATACTCTCTGCGATGTAGTTGATGGTGACTGTGGTGTTGTAGAAGGCACTGTATGCCAGTGGGGTGCTGAACGCCAGGTATGCTAGGCCGAGGCGGTAGAGGCGGAGGCTCATGTTCTCCTCCGTGCCAGTTCTGGGACGTTTGTAGCGTCTGCACTGCTGGGCTGTGGCAGAGGCCACAATGGTGATGGGCAACATGGCGATGATGCGGCCATAGAATATCGGTGATGTCAGAAATGCAGCCACCATGGTTTTCCACAGGTCAGAGGTTTGGTCACCTAGACTGGCCACTAAGTAAACACCAAGTCCCACAGCCAGGGGCAGGGCGATGAAATAGAAGCTACCCAATGAGGATAGGCCGATGACTGCCACAATTCCAAAGTAGATGCCAACAACCATCTGGCCAAAAAGCCATGTCACACTCATCTCTGGCACCCCATTCTGCAGTTTGCTCTGGTGTGCAGACTTCCTGTTGGCTTGGGCCACAAAACCGGGAATGCGCCAGAACTCCCACATCCAACCCATGCCAAAACCACCAAAGGTTAGCATCCAGAGCAGGGCATGACTGTCTCTGCCCAGGTATATGTGGTGCAGCCCGAAGGGTCCACCAAAAGACCAGAGGGCATAGGTCTTCAAGAGGCTCTTAGCCATATTGTATTCTTGAAGTAACTTAAATCATTAGCTTCTAGAGGCAAGGTTGAATAGTATAGGTGCAACTGGTGGTCCATGACTTGTGGAGCTTGAATGATCACGTTTAGACCTCAATGGCACATCTATGGCTCTTTAAGGATGTTTTATTGCCTTGACAGAGTCCTGTGATCTCTGGTGGATCACCTATAGCCCTCAATGAATCACAGTGGACCTTTACAGATGACCTTTGGTTTTTGATGGAACATCAGTTGGCCTGATCTATAGTCTATGACCCCTGGTGGATCAATTATAGCCCTCAATAGATCACTAGTAGTCCATGAAATATCACCCAAGGCTCTTGCTGGATCAGCTGTAGTCTCACCTGTAGTCTTGATGGATTATCAATGTCCACTGATATGCTGCTCTTGAAAGATCCCCCGTGCCACCTATGTTCCCTTATGGATGAGCTATCACTGTTTGAATAAACAAATGTACTCTTTTATCACTTCAGACTGGAAACTCAGCGAGACTGTTTGTAGAACAAGGAGCATGAAGAAACACTTTGAGAAGAAAGATCTACCAGGCTATGACGACCCTGTGACACGCATTTTCAATAGATCCTGAGTATTTCCTGGTTTTGGAGACTGGCTCGGGGTGCCCACTCTGCTCTGCCAGTCCTGTGTTGAATACGTCCGTACATGTGATCAAGGCCTCATCAGCTTCTGTACAACCTGCAAGAGAAGGATGTGATGATTCCATGAGTGACTCAAGGTGTAAGGTAGTCAACTTGGTGGCATAGACTATGGGTAACAACAGAGGGTAGCTTACAGGGTGAAAGGGTGAAAGAGGACTCCAGTACCATAGAAAGGTGCTGAAGAGTGGCAGAAGGAGGACTATACCCTAGATTTTACACAGTAGAGGGGGAAGACAAACAGTGACAGTTCAAACATATGGGGCAGATATGGGATACCTTGTTATACAATAGTGGGGCAATTCATTATGTGCAATGGCTTGTGTCATATGCCACTCTTAGCAAAGCACTATCAAGTCTTAAGAGAAACCAAACTACTATGAAATTTAGAGTGATGCATACATTATTCAAAAGCAAAGAAGAAACTGTGGGTAAATTCCAATTTGTGGCAGAGATGCATGGTGATTCAGGTCAAACTGAGTCCCACACTTGCTCGAGGGAACAAAGTCCATTTAACAAGTTAAAAATGTAACGATAGGAGAGGCAAAAGTCACTAGCAAATGAGCAGACTCCAGCTCCTAACTGACACAATAAAATGGTATTTATATATTGACATTGTCGTCTATATTTATACATATTTATTTTTGTTGATTTAATCTGTTTTTATCCGTATTTATTTTGTGATTAGTGTTAAAAACGAAGCTGCAATGAGTATATTTCGAATTTATTTCACCAACAAATGTTTACTCATGTTTTGGTGTCCAATTGGTTTTAGCCATTTATAGTATAATGTAGTCATCTGAAAACATTTGCATTGTAGAACAGCTTATCTAGCTGTGCATCTGTAGTTATTTAAGCTTCACTAGGAAATATATATATATATTTTTTTTTAACTACCCTACATGTCTATGTATACAACTATTGACGTAGCACTCATAATTGATAGTTGTGAGAATTGTCCTAAAGAAAATCTATAGTGTTCCATATTTAAAGATATATACAGACAAGAAATAGGTTGTTTTCTGTCTTTATTTATTTTATTTGGTCAGAACACCTGTATATATATATATATATATATATATATATATATATATATATATATATATATGTACCTCCAACTGGTTTCGGTGCAGAAGAGACCTCCCGAGCACTGTCTCCAGTGCGCAGACTACAAATGAAGTTCCAAGGCCAGTCTTTAAATCATCGTTGTTTATTCAATCAATCATAAAGTGCGGGGGTGCAAATCAAGGAACGTCGAACAGACGCGTTTCGGGCGTGAACGCCCTTGCTCACTGTTATATATTCCAAAAACTCCTTCCCCAGAGAGAAGCAGCAGAGGCCAGAAGGGGTTCCTTTGAAGGCACTTTAATGCGTAAGTATACAGGTTAGTGGCGGCGAATGCATTTTGGCGTGAATATTGCCTTCTTCAGCGCCCTGCACTAACAAGTGTCCATCAGTTCACTCCGACAGTCCTGCTTCGCTTAAATGTTGCTGGCGACACTTAGCTCCTCCCCAAGCAGAGTCAGCTCACCTGTTGGAGGTTGCAAACCATTAAGCAGACTCCAACTCCCAGAATGCAACCTGTTCATGCATCTGGGTCGGCGGTGTGAGGGGTAATGCCATGATGTTACCGGCTAACGTGTCCGTGCAGGTTTGAATGCCGTGACTCCTATTTTCATACCCAGAAACCAAAGCGCCTCCTCCGGTACCCTCGGACTGCTACAAACGTGCATTCCATGAAGTCGATGTGCGGGGGCAGCTATGCAGCTACATAACGCCCTAACAGAGGTCAAATACCTCACACCGCATATGCCTCATGTATGTCACGGTGGACACCGGTACTCTCGATCCCTCGAGCCTTCCGAACACTGCAAGGCAGTGTGATGTCAGTCAGTGGCGTCACTAGGGTTGGTGTCACCCGGTGCCGGTAACTCATGGTGTCACCCCCTCACGACTTACCGCACGGACCTCCTCCGCTCCGAATCCGCCAGTGGACACAGATGGCAAATATATATATGTTCATACAGTTTCTCTTTACTGCGGCACGTGATGAAATCACAGAACCATATTTTCATCCCGTGATTGACTGTCTCTTTCACTTTAAAATCTGGTTCCTCTCTTCTCTTTGTGGGCACTTAAAAGGCGCAGCATGAATGCTCTATTTTCTAACTGGTAACCCCATAACGCCGATTTTACCTCCAACAGACCAGAAACCCAAAACAGAAATGGCACAGCCAGTGTACCCAGAGAAGCAGGGCCCCAACCGAGGGAATGACCAAAATAACAAATCACAAGTCAGCAGAAACACAAATCCACAGCCAAAAGCACAGGGACATAAAAGCTGCCACTGCCAGGATGGACAATAAGGCAGCAGGATGAAGACGCGCCAGCAAAGCAGGCATATTTCAGCCAAAGCAGTTCACTTCATAGTATACGTATGAAGTGAACTAACTGTGAAGTGAACCACCTGCAAGTGAAATGACGAGTTCAAGGAAAGGCCTGGCCTGCACCCAATCATGCAGCCGGCCGTGTGCAACTGCAAGCACAATACACCGCCCGGGTCAGGACTAGCCTAGGAGGCTGGAAGGGCAGGGCCAGACAGGATCTTCTGGTCTTCAATTTATTTATGCGTTTTTATATAGCGCAGACTTTACCCAAAGGCGTTAGAGCGCTTCACAATAGGAACAGTAATGAAACATGAGGAGAAAATTACAAGTGAACAAATTACAAAAGCAAATTTTAAGTTACAAGAGGCAAAAGTGACATTTGTGAGCAAACAAAATACATGAGGTTGCAAACGGTGCATTACAGGAGGAAAAAGTGACATGTGTGCAGGTTACACAAGTCCTTAAAAGATGACTGAAGGCAGGTTTTGAATTTTCCAATCCCTGAATTTGAGAGCTTCACATCCACTGTCTGAATGCCAGATGCATTATCTACACGAGTAATTAAACTAATAACAGTGTATAAAAGCAATTACTACTAATGCGTCTTTATTATACATACTAAAGGAACACTATTGTGAAAAATTTGAATAATGAAATACTGAGCAAAAAGCACTGTTTCTAAACTTATACCTTGCAGTTACCATGCAATTCCTTAAAGATGGTTCATAATTCATTAAGCAGGTATATTACAAGGTGGTAACCTGAGACTTATCTCACTCAAGAATGTCTGCAATGAAAGCAGTAACTCGCTGAGCTTCCTACGTAAAATACAAATCTGTGACCTGCATGGTGCATGCTTCACTTTGCAGCTGGGACATCACATTTAACTATGTCTCTTTATACTTTGTATGAGTGAGGCGGGCTGTAACTAGACTGCACACAGATCTCGCCAGCAAGTGTATTCACCACCAAAGTTATCTTACAGCTACCATGCTTTGGAATTTCTTGGGTAAACAAAGATCTCTCTGCACCAGGTGTCTACAGTCTAATCCCAATAAACTATTTTAAAGTGAAGTCTGCTCAAGAGAAAACAAAGTATAATTAGAAGAGGTATAATACTGCAATATATGGTAGACACTCGAGCACAAGAACAAACGTTACGTTCGTAGGCAATGGTGGCACTTGTACAAGTATCAAAGCAAACAAAATGCCATTACCGCGCAGTCTCCGGCAACACTCACTCGAAATATCTGCCAAGGTGCCCTTTTTGTCAACTGGAGAGCATCGTTATATTCCCACCCAGCCAGGTAGATTTGTCCACACACGCCCACTGCGTTAAACTGAAGAGGATCAAGTGCACAAAATCTGATAGTCTTTCTGGAGCATCACCCCCATTGGGCACACCATGCCATGCAAGGCGTAGATGGCAAGGGGTCATCTCTGAGGGGGGACTCTCTATGCAGGCAGTAGAAGGCAAGGCGTCTTCTTTTCTGGGCAGTGCTGTGCCGAGAGTAGAAGGCAGAGGTCATCTCTGGGGGGCATGCTACGCAGGGAATAAATAGAAGGCAGAGGGGGTGGAGTCTTCTCTAGGGGCTCGGTGAAGTGGTTAGAGAAAAGGGAAGTGCTTTAAATGGGAAGATACTGCCCGGTACTGCGTGCCTGCACTTCCTGAATGTGAAGGGTAGAGTATCTGCACCTCTCAGCACTGCTGTAACATATTTAATGGAAGAGCACCGGCACTTCTCTGGAGCAAGCAGGTACTCTAATTAGTGAGTGCATGCAATTCAATATTTCCATTTCACGCACTGAGGCCTGAACAAGGGGTATTTTCCTATGGAGGTCTGTCACCTTGCTCCTTTGTTCTCGACTCAGTACAGGGGTTGGACTCAAGACGCACAGGGATCCGTGTTTTTGAAATGGAGGGACAAGCCTTTTAATAAAAGCCTAATAGAATTATGGCGTGCGTCACTGCCGGTGTCGGCGTGATCAGGCAGCAGGCTGTCATTGTCCACATGTGACAGCAGCTGCGGCGGGCGTCACGCTCGGTTCTAGGCAGAGCTCTTGGCCTTGGTATATCCAAAGGCATGAAATGGTCCCACTCGAGGCCTGCACAACAGTGCCTGGGCTGGCCCTGTCAGCTGTCAAATAATATTCACAGATTGAATCTTTGTATCTATTAACACGCCTGCAATACAGTGAGTCCGCTTCAATGAAGATAACAAAGCAACCTTTCCCGATAGCTTATAGTCACGCAGCAGATCATAAAAACCCATCCCTGCCTTTGAAGGGTTAGAAATCCTCGAAACCGGCCACACGCTTTCTTATAATGCAATGTTTGGCATTGGCAATAAAGGCACAACAAGTGAACTTCTTGAACTGGAAGTTTAAACCTAGTTCTGTTCATGAAAGAGGCAGCAGGCACGGCAGCCTAGGTGTCAAGAGGACCTGTTCTGATATCCATCTCTAGTGTACGTTGGCGCCATAACCATCCACTGAGCAAATCCAGGCCTCTGGGATTCCTATTTTGCTGCTTCAAGTGTCTTTGTGCAGGGTGAACCTCCTCATAAACATCCTCTACATACTATGAATAAGGGATATCCAGAAAAAGTGAATATAGCTGACAATTAAATTGAGGCAACTGTGCTCCATTCTACAACGCCAATGATTTTGTGGGGGTTCTTTTTTTTGTGCAGTTTTATATAGCACGAACTCGGCCCGGAGGAATCAATGCGCTTTAAAAGAGCACCAGTTATATTATAGACGGACACATTCATTTCTATGCATGGGGAGATAAAGTGACTTGCACAGGATGTTTGAGCCTCGCCAGACTCGGACCTGGTTCCCCAGCTTCAAGGTCGGCCGCTGTAGCCGTTAAGCCACAACCTCTCCCGTGTTGTTGGATGTTTTGTGTCTGTCCCCCTGGCTGCGTGTAAGTGAAGGGCTTCCTCAAGAAGATAACCGTAAGTGGGTGATTGTGGTATCGCCAGCAGTGAGGGATCAGAAACATCAAATACCCGGTCGTCTTTGCCAGAGGAGAGAGGTAATGCATGCCATTTCACAGCAACAATATCCCCGCAGCGGCACACGGCCAGTGTCGTCACTCATAGGACCAAGAAATGTTCCTTCGGACCTGGAGAGAATACAGATCCTGTGGAGATGTTATCATGTTAATATCTCCTGGGAGTGGCACTGGAAGCGCTGGAGGGTGGGGGATGGGCTGCCTCGAAAAGGGCATGTGTGGGGCATACGAAGAAAGCCAGCTTTAGCCTGGTGGTGCACCCGCCCGAAGAGGGCCCTCAGGGGCCGTGTTTTCATATCGTGCCATTAAAAAACTGAAAGCATGTTGTACTGTACTGATTGAATCTGATCATCAGTTCATTTGTGTGCCACTGCACTGCCACATTTTTTAATTACTTACTTGACATGCATGCAGTATTCATATATATTATAAAATGATCAGTATTATTTCTCAAATTCTCTCTAGTCTCTCTCACCGTTCCAATTTGAAGGGGAGACACTAAGATAGTGCCGGACCGGTGGTGTCCTCGTCGTCGCGTCGGTATTAATGTCTTCTTTATTCTCACGACGCACCACCACGCAAGCACTCTCCCTGGCGGGCGCGCGTGACCGCCGTGACACGTCAGAGGCTAAGTGCGCACAGCGCGCGGGGGCTGTCCCAGGGCCGTCATTGGTAGTAGCCAGTGATTGACAGCCCTGGGACCCAAACTGCTGGGTCGTAGAGTACTGATTCGAATAGCGGTAGCCGGCGACGTGTGCAATTCAGTTCTGCCGGAATGACTGCCAGTGCCAGCTTGTCTGTCCGCATCGCACCACCAGACACCAGTGACGATCATCACGCATACATGATCGGGGTGAGATCTGAGGTGCGGTGCGGTGCATGCGTGGCGCGCTGTCTAAAGCAGGTAGTCAGTGTAGTCAGTGCAGTGGCCAGGCAGCAGCTAACTAACAAGATTGGTGTCACCCCCAGATGGGTGACACCCGGTGCGGTCCGCACCCCTCGCACCCCCCTAGTGACGCCACTGATGTCAGTCAGTCCCGGTCACTTGTATAGCAGGGCCATCTATATTGCGCTGCTGGCTAAGCGCAGAAAATATTCCAAAAACTCCTTCCCCAGAGAGAAACAGCAGAGGCCAGAAGGGGTTCCTTTGAAGGCACTTTAATGCGTAAGTATACAGGTTAGTGGCGGCGAATGCATTTCGGCGTGAATATTGCCTTCTTCAGCGCCCTGCACTAACAAGTGTCCATCAGTTCACTCAGACAGTCCTGCTTCGCTTAAATGTTGCTGGCGACACTTAGGTCCTCCCCAAGCAGAGTCAGCTCACCTGTTGGAGGTTGCAAACCATTAAGCAGACTCCAACTCCCAGAATGTAACCTGTTCATGCATCTGGGTCAGCGGTGTGAGGGGTATGCCTAATGCCATGATGTTACCGGCTAACGTGTCTGTGCAGGTTTGAATGCCGTGACTCCTATTTTCATACCCAGGAACCAAAGCGCCTCCTCCGGTACCCTCGGACTGCTACAACCTTGCATTCCATGAAGTCGCTGTGCGGGGGCAGCTATGCAGCTACATAACGCCCTAACAGAGGTCAAATACCTCACACCGCATATGCCTCATGTATGTCACGGTGGACACCGGTACTCTCGATCCCTCGAGCCTTCCGAACACTGCAAGGCAGTGTGATGTCAGTCAGTCCCGGTCACTTGTATAGCAGGGCCATCTGTACTGCGCTGCTGGCTAAGCGCAGAAAATATTCCAAAAACTCCTTCCCCAGAGAGAAACAGCAGAGGCCAGAGGGGGTTCCTTTGAAGGCACTTTAATGCGTAAGTATACAGGTTAGTGGCGGCGAATGCATTTCGGAGTGAATATTGCCTTCTTCAGCGCCCTGCACTAACAAGAGTCCATCAATTCACCCCAACAGACCTGCTTCGCTTAAATGTTGCTGGAAACACTTAGCTCCTTATATATATATATATGTAAAAATACAAACGTTATGAATTAAATAACAAATTTAATACTGCATGTCCCATAATGCACTATTAAACTTACAAGTATATAAATAGTTGAAAGTGAAATAGGACAACTTTGTAACACTGCCGTGAGAAGGAAACATTTGGTTCGAAACGCGTAGGCTACAACAGTGTTTTGAATAAAATATAACTGCATCCAACAAGCGGAGTGCTGGTTTTCCTTTTGAGCAAAAATCAACACGGGACCCGGCCCTGGTCCCGAACCTAGCACCGACTCGCAAAGCTGTTCCCTCTGCGACAGGACCGCTGGTGAGCAGTATTCAACAAACAGAGGCGAACCCGACATACTCGCAATCAACTGGTGAATTTGCATTGGAGACGCCGCCCGAAACCTTTCAGCGCCGAGGATTGAGCTGGCAGAGGAGGGCGTTCTGCAGCAGCCAGTAGATTCAGCAAACAAACGAGCAAGATTCCATCCATACCCACTGGTAGAGCGTCGGTGCGCTGGGTCGGAGGACGCGGCGACTACCGGGAGTCTCCCAGGTAAGAGGAACGGTATGTGAAAGTGAAACGTAATATGTCGGAATAAGGTCATTAATTGAATGTTTACCATATTAAGACAACCTTGGAACGAAACCTTTTCTAATTCCAAGTAAGACCTCGCTTGTTGGAACAAATAACACTGTTGTCTCTTAAACAACCCGTCAAGGGAATTGATGAACGACTTTTCTAACGAATGTTGTGAAAAGCTGCCCGAAACTTACATTCAATTACTTAGTTTGAGAGCTAACACCACGTAATCTATTCACGGATCTCCTCCTTGAACTGGCCGCCATGGAGGAACGTGCCGCCAAAAGACAAACAGCTGCAGAAAGCCTGTTTGAAACAAGCACCGAAAAACGGGATCGAGGGAGAGAGGAAACAAGAAAAGAATCGCAACCCACAACAGTTACAGCTAAACAGTTGTTCATGCAACTAGAAAAAGTAATGCGAAAGGAAATATCGAGGTCCTGGGAAATAATCACCCTGGAAAAATACATTGAACATAAAATGGTTCCTAGAGGCTTGCGAATATTCACTCTTCCTAATCATCCAGACACCAAACCGGAGATGTTAGAAGAATGGGGCATCAATAATATGGATTGCTCACGTAACATGATGTTGATCATCATTAAATATGCAAGAAAGGACGTAGATGAGTTCCATCAGAAAATAAGGGACATTGAAAACCAAATCAGTGCCCTTAAAGAAGAGAGTGGAAATGTTAAAAAACTGCGCATTGACATGGATAAAAATCTAGACAAACATGAGGAGGAGGTCCAATTGAGAAAACAAAGAAAATTTCGCAGAGACCAAGACGATTATGACTTTGGCACAGTACTCACATTTGCCAAGAAATATGATATTTACAAACAACAATGGAAACCACACGGTGAACCAACAACAACACCATCATCCAGTGAACCTGAATCTGAGGTCAGCGAGGGAGAACAACGAACCAATAGAAACATCAGAGAGTTTTCTTTTTTAGACGAATTGACTCTGGTCTACCAGGAACAACAAGCCCCAAGAGGAAGAACCAGAAAGAGAAATTACCAACCAATGAGACAAATGGGAAGGGGTACCTATCCATCAAAAGGACAAAACGCAAGACAAGGAGAGGAAGGAGCAAAAACAAGCGGATACAACCTGCGGGACCGCAAACCCCCCAGAAAATAAGCAACAAAGGCTATAGAAAACCACCCAATTTAATTACAAACCTTTCCAAATATACACTCACTGAAGACGAATGCAGATTGCTGAATAAAGGCCTATCATTCTGCCCTGAGACTCATCAAGATATCGTGGAAACGAAAATAGACCTTTACAAATACATAAGGAAACTTAAACTACAGAAACACTTCAGTAAGTTTCCACAACAAAAAAAGCTGATACCACCCATACCCTCTTCCCAACAAACTCAGGACTCCGCAGATACAGCCAGTGACATCATGTCAAACGAAATTCCATGCCTACGAACAGCATATGAATTAGCCAACCAAATAGAAGCCACTGACATGACAGACACGCAACTATTACAAGAAATGGATGTGACAACAGGCAAAAGAAGACCAACTGAATTCAAAAACATATCCAAGTTTTGCCCAATTATGAATCCTGGCAACAAAATTGATACCTTTTGTGAATTAGTGCTGGCAGACTTAGAACAAATGGAACAAACCGCAAACACCAGAAGAGAAAATTTATCAAAATCAGAACGTTTGGCAATTAAAACCTTGAAGGAAAACCCTATGATAGAGATCAAACCAGCCGATAAGGGTGGCAACATAGTAATTATGGACAAAGTAGACTATGTTGAGGAGGCCATGCGAAAATTATGTAACACAAAAAATTATGCCTGCACAACACAAGATCCGACACCCAGACTCAAAAATGAGCTAGGAATCAAATTACAAACTTGGAGGGAAGAAGGATTAATAACGGAAGAAGAAAAGAGATTTCTGATGGTGGAACATCCCATAACACCAACCATCTACTTCCTTCCCAAAATTCACAAGAGTCTTAACAAACCCCCGGGAAGACCAATCATTTCCAGCTGTGGAAGCCTATATGAACATTTGTCTGAATATGTTGACCATTTTCTTGCCCCAATAGTACCCACTTTGAGCTCGTACATTAAAAATACTGAAGACTTTTTGCGTGTCATAATGGATACACAGTGGCAACCTACATACATGCTAGCAACCATTGATGTCATCTCTCTTTATACATCTATAGAACATGAGACAGGCATCCAAGCAATACAATATTTCCTCATGCAGCGACCAATCAAGGAACAAGATCATTCCAAAATGGTGATTGAGATGATAAGACTATGTTTATACAACAATGTATTCCTCTTCAATAAGAAGGTCTACATGCAAAAGTGCGGAACAGCTATGGGAGTTTCCTCCTCTCCAAGCTATGCTAACCTCATGATGGGGTGGTGGGAGAGGAGCATAGCTTGGAGAGAAGAAAATGACCAATACATGGCCAATGTGGCGTTATGGTTACGCTACATCGACGACCTCTTTGTGCTGTGGAAAGGAACGAAAGCAGAGTTCTTAAGTTTCTTTGAAGAACTGAACAATAACACTGTTGGTCTAAAATTCACATACAAAATCAGCAATAAAGAAGTTGAATTTTTGGACACCAAAGTTTATGTATGTAACAACAAAATACAAACAACAACCTTCAGAAACAAAACTGCCACTAACAGTATCTGGCATGGACAAAGTTTCCATCCTGACAAATTGAAAACAAGCATTCCATATGGTGAACTATTAAGAATGCGAAGAAATTGTTCTGAAGACAGAGAAATGGAAAAGAACTTCGAAGAGACCAAAGAGAGATTCCTACAACGTGAATATCAACATCAAGATATTATCCAGGGAGAAAGAAAAGCCAGAAACAAAACCAGATCCGACATACTCTTACCAAAATCAACAGCTTCTAATAGCAATAAACAAACAAAGATGGAACCAACCACCAAGGATGATCATCTCTTACAATAAAGAATGTTACAAAATACAAAAGATACTCAACAAATACTGGCAATTGATCCAAAAAGACCCAGACATAGGCAAAAATGTAGGTGAAAGACCTTTGATGACATATAGAAGAGTCCCAAATCTCTCGGATCATCTAGTACACAGCCACTATGAGAACAAAAAAGCCAAGGACTGGCTAACAGAAACCAAGAAAGGATTCGTCAAATGCAGTGTGTGCAAGGCCTGTAAGATAGGAAAAAACACAAAGACATTAACTGACCCAAAAGGAAAAACGTACAGTATCAGAGAATACATAACATGCGAAACCAGCTTCGTGGTTTACATGCTACAATGTTACTGTGGTAAACAATATATTGGCAGTACTACTTGTGCTCTAAAGAAAAGGATCTTGGAGCACATACGAGCCATTCAAAATAAAGACTCAACTTATGCAATGGCTAAACACATGACAACACACATGAACAAGACATGGAAGGACATTCAATTCTTTGGCTTAGCCATGATTCGTCAGCATGAGCGAGGTGGTAACAGAAAATTAAACCTAAGAAGATTGGAATCGAAACTGATCATGCGTTTTAAAACCAAGCAACCAACAGGGTTGAATGGGGACGAAGAACTGTACTTTCATCTCTGAACATTTGTACTTTGAAACATGCAATTGTAAAATGAATGTTCTTATGAACAGTGTTAAACTATGGACAACCCAAAGACTATATGCTCTCTTATGAATAAGTTAAACTTCAGGTGTCTGAACGTAGCCAGTGGCAAGGGCACTCAGCCCTAGTAACATAAACTGAAAAGCACAGCCGAATCAATGACCAACGTCATGGCCATGAGAATGGATGAACAGTTTCCTGAAATGTGCTCAGTTATACACTGCCTAGACACCAAACAAAAGTGCTAGCTGGACAATCATGAGCCATGTATATATGTAAAAATACAAACATTATGAATTAAATAACAAATTTAATACTGCATGTCCCATAATGCACTATTAAACTTACAAGTATATAAATAGTTGAAAGTGAAATAGGACAACTTTGTAACACTGCCGTGAGAAGGAACCATCTGGTTCGAAACGCGTAGGCTACAACAGTGTTTTGAATAAAATATAACTGCATCCAACAAGCGGAGTGCTGGTTTTCCTTTTGAGCAAAAATCAACACGGGACCCGGCCCTGGTCCCGAACCTAGCACCGACTCGCAAAGCTGTTCCCTCTGCGACAGGACCGCTCGTGAGCAATATATATATATATATATATATATATATATATATATATATATATATATATATATATATATATATATATATATATATATTCACAAAAAAACATAGGTTTCACAGACGTTATAGTTAGGAATTAGCATTTAAAAAAACCTTAGAAATTCAATGAAAAAACCATAGGTTTTACACACGTTATAGATAGGAATTAGCATTTAAAAAACCTTAGAAATTCACTGAAAAAACCATAGTTTCACACACGTTATAGTTAGGAATTAGCATTTAAAAAACCTTAAAAATTCACTGAAAAAACCATAGGTTTCACACATGTTATAGTTAGCTGGACATCACACTCATACAAAACCATTGAAATTCCCCCGTTATAGTTAGTTCAGCTAACTATAACTCGTGTGCCCGCAATGCACTGCTGATGACGTCACATATAACATCACTGTTGACATGGTCATTGACATCACTCATGACATCACTGATGACATCTCAAATGACAAACCTATGTTTTTTCAGTGAATTTCTAAGGTTTTTTAAATGCTAATTCCTAACTATAACGTGTGTGAAACCTATGGTTTTTTCAGTGAATATATATATATATATATAATATATATATATATATATTCACTAAAAAAACAAAGGTTACAGGTACGTTACAGTTAGGCTGACATTTCACTTATACAAAACGAAGGAAATTCCGTCGTTATAGTTAGCTGAGTTAACTATAACTTGCGCTCCTGCAATGCACTTCTTATGGCCTCGCATATTACATCACTCATGACATGGTCAGTAACATCACTAATGACATCACTGATTTGTAAGAATTTTTCATTTCTATTTCCGAACTATAACGTCCCTGTAACCTTTGTTTTTTGTGTGAATTTCTAAGGTTTTTTAAATTCTATTTGCTAACTATAATGTCCCTGTAACTTTTGCTTTTTTGTGTGAATTTCTAAGTTTTTTAAAATTGTATTGATAACTATAATGTCCCTGTAACCCAGGGATGTGGAATTCCTATAGCCCGACTCCCAGGACATATTGTTTGGGGTCAAGGGCAACAAGTTTTAATGTGTATTTTGTCCTTGGGACAAGTAGGCCCAACCCCCTGCAGCACAAACCCTTTGGCTGCAAGTTTGCAGTAGCACAATAAGGGCCAGGGAAGGGCACTGCCTGAAGTTAAGTTATTATTTGTGTGCCTATGTTAATGCTGTTCAAACTTGTATTTATGGTTCAATAATTGAAAGCCTTTATTATTCGGGTGAGCGCTCTAAGTAAATGTAAGTTCTGATCGCACTACTGACAGTGGTTACAGTATGAAACTGTGTACTCACGGTTTCAAAGTTTAGCAATATGAGGCTATGCATAATGCTCCCAGAATGCTCTCTGATTAGATGCAAATATTTGCAGAAGCTTGAGAGCAAGATTAATGACTGTGCTTTCAATATAAAATGTTCCTAAAAAATGAAAGTAGGAAAAAAAACATTTTGCTAAACTACTGTGACATTTCAGGTACCGTTTCTTTGCAGCATCATTTAGTAAAATGTGTTGATGCATGCTAGTATTTCGCAAACATATTCATTTTGGAAAATCAGTGTAACCAGTTTCAATAAGATTATGAGAAACAAAAATAAACAAGCACTGGCAAAGTCAGTAGGTCTGAAATTAGTGATCAGCTTTTTAGTTTTGCCAATACGTGACTTGCTTTGGCATGGTTTTTGTAACGCCTACTTGATGTGAGAGCTGCCGGGCCCTCACCATTATAACAAACATTGGCAAAAGCAAAAAAAAATGGTCTAAAAAAAGCACACACTGCCACATTAGTTACTGCCACTGATAAAAACTACTTTGTGTGCCAATATAACGCCAGACCAAATTAGGGGCAGCTGTATGGCTTTCGTGAATTTACAATAATTTATAGAAGTAGGGCAAGAAATGTACTCCTGGAAAATATTTGTGAACTGCAGTTTATCATGACCAAATAGGCATGTGTAGATTTGCTCATGCGAAAACCCGAGTGTTTGCAAAGTCATTTTCCCATCAACCACTTTTTTCCCAACTCTGGAAGGTTTACGCCTGCCATTGTCAGGAGTACATTTCCAACATTTCGCAGTATGGGAAAAGGTTAGAGAAGAGTTGTTGAAAACCCTTAAAACATCCAAGTTAGTAGATTTGCATTGCAACCCTGGAACTATTGCTTACCACTACCTTCAGACCCAGTATGTATGTCGACATGTCGGCCGCGTTCGACACGGTCAGCCACTCTACTCTTATTAGTAGACTGGAGGAGATTGGGGTAACAGGGTTGGCACGGGACTGGTTAGTCTCGTATCTCCACAATAGGCAACAGGTGGTGGCACTGCCTCCTTTTAGATCAGGAGTCCGTAAAGTGGGACAGGGCGTGCCTCAGGGCTCGGCCATCAGCCCTATCTTGTTCAACTTATATCTCCGCCCTTTTATCCACCTGATAAGATCTTTTGGTGTCACGGTGATTAACTACGCCGATGACACTCAAATGGTCTTCTCTCTGGAAGGCAAGGATGCGGTACCCTTAGAGACTGTCCATCGCTGTATGACAGCAACAGCAGACTGGTTGCGTTCTAACTCTCTACAGTTCAACGGGTCTAAGACTGAGGTGTTGTACTGCTCAAACGACTGTGTTCCGCGCCCCTTGCCAGAGGACTTCTGGCCTACTTCTTCGTTGGGAGCGGTGACAGCAGCGGAATCTGCTCGTAACCTGGGGGTCATGTTTGGCCCCAATTTACAACTGGACGCATTTGCTAATAAAACGGTGGCTACATGCATGATGCTGTTGTGTATGCTGCGGAAAGTTCTTCCTATGCTTCCGGAACAGGCTAGACCAGAGGTAGTGCGCGGGATTATTCTTAGCAGGTTAGATTACTGCAACGCACTGCTTCTGGGAGCGCCAAAGAATCTGATCGGTAAGCTACAGCGCATACAAAACATGGCAGCCAAACTTGCACTCTCTCGACCGCGGGCTGCCTCTTCTACTACAGCGCTGTTAGACCTTCATTGGCTGCCTGTTCAGCAGCGTATTCTCTTCAAAGCATCTTGCTTGGTTTTTAAAGCCTTGCATGGACAGGGACCTGTCTTGTTGCAAAATCTTTTCTCCTGGTATTCTACCTCTCGAACTTTACGATCTTCTTCGGCTTGTCTGGTAGTTGTCCCCAGGATCCAGAGGTTAAGGATGAGAGGCCGTTCCTTTGGGTTCTCAGCTGCCAAGCTTTGGAACTCTCTCCCATTTTCCCTGAGGAGTCAGGGAGAACTTTTGCCGTTTAAGAGAGAGTTGAAGACCTATCTCTTTCCAAGAGCAGTATGATCCTTGTAGGTGTGCACCAGTTATGTATAGTCAAAGCGCCAGGATACCCTTTGGGTGACAATGTTGCGCTATATAAGTATGCAATACATACATACATGTAGATCTGCAGAAACGTGGCAACATAAAGAGATTGCTAGTATTCAAAAACTACTATGGTATGAGCCCTGGCATAATCAGAGAGGCTATATAAGAGCTCTTATATAATGAGATTGCTGCCATAATTTGTCGCCGAACCTCATGGCACCAAAGGGACAAGTGGATTTTGTTACAGGACAAGTAGATTTATGAAGCAACTTGCCCCATGGACAAGTAGATATTTTAATAAATTCCACACCCCTGCTGTAACCTTTGTTTTTTTAGTGAATTTTTAAGTTTTTTAACTAGCAGTCACATTTGCAGAGTGGTGGAGAAAGGGGGCTGAGTCTACAACCAGCTCTCAGCAATTCCACTGCGTAGGACTTCCAGGAGGTACCAGGAGGGATTCTTTGCCCCCAAGGTCCATCTGGAGCCAAAGGGATTCTATCCTCCACCTGGTAGTACACCGGGAGGCACATTCACAGAGTGGTGGGGAAAGTGGGCGAGGCCTCTGATAACTTCTCCCCAGTCCTGCTGTGTGGGACCTACTGAAGGTAACAGAAGCGGTAGTTGGCCCCCAAGAACATCCTTGGGGGCCAACTAGCCCTCCTATTACCTTCAGTAAGTCCCACACAGCAGGATTACTGAGTTCTGATAGCAGGCCACACCCTCTTTCTCCACCACTCTGCCAACGTGCCTCCTGGCATGCTCTTGGTTGGGGGATGAAGTCCCCTCCACTGCTAAGGGTCCTAAGGGACCAACTAGTAAACCTGTTACCTCCAGTAAGCCCCACACAGTGGGATTGCTGAGAGGTAGTCACAGGCCATGCCCCTTTCTCCATCACTCTGCAAGTGCGCCTCCTGAAGCACTAATATTTGGGGGATGAAGTACCCTTGCCTCTTGAGGGTCCCTGAGGCCAACTAGCCCACCTGTTACCTCTAGTAAGCCCCACACAGCGGGATTGCTGAGAGGTGGTCAGAGGCCATGCCCCCTTTCTCCACCACTCTGCGAACGCGCCTCCTGGCACACTGCTGCTTGGGGGATGAAGTCCACTATAGTCCTGGGGGCCTCAGGAGGCAAGAGGACCTCATTGCCCCACCAGCAGTGCACAAGAGGTGTGTTTGCAGAGTGGTGGGAAAAGGGGTGTGGTCTCCGATCACCTCTCAGCAATCGCACTGTGTGTGTAGCCCACCTGTTACTGGAGGCCCTGAGCCTTATTAGGCTCTGGGTACCCCATTCCCCAGGGCCAGTATGTTTTAATAAAAGGGGAGGGGGGTCGAATAACCCCTTCCCTGAGCCTTATTAGGCCCTGAGCGCTTTTTTTTTCTTAAAGGGGAGGAGGGCCATGTGGTTATGCTGCTCTCCTCATTGAGCCTTGTTAGGCCCCGGGGACCCCATCCATTGTTATCCCTAAGCCCCCAGATAGCTCCCTACATGCAGAAGGAACCGGCATTGCTCCCACCCACAAGGTGAAGCTACTAATGCTGTTCCCTCTGGGCAGCAGCAATATTTTTATCTGTTCCCATGCCCGCATCAGTGCGGATAGGAAAATGGATCATGAGTCTGCTCCCAGCTGGCAGCAGCATTTTTAAAGCTCCCGCCCGCTGGGAGCAGACTTTTTTTGTTTCTGGTGCAGGCAGGGAACCTGCTGTGTTCTGGGGGTGGGCTACCCGGGACATAGCATGTGAGATGGCCTTGGAGATTGAGGTCCTCGGGGACATTAATGGCTCAGGGAGGGGGGTCACATGGCCCCCTCCCCATTTCCAGTAATTTCAGGCCCATGGGTGTGCTCCCTGGGGCTTTTAGAGACTCAGGGAAGGCAGGACGTGCAGCCCCCTCCCCATTTTTTGACATTTCGGCCCGAGGTGGGATGACCCTGGGGCCTCCGATGGCTCATCAAAAGGGGGGCACATGTCCCCTCTGCCCGTATACATACATTTTGGCACCTGGGATGGACTCTTCTGGCCTGACATGGCTTAGGGAGAGGGGGCCCCTCTTCCCTTTATAATGGAAATCAGCCCCGGGCCTTTGGAGGCTCATGTCATAGAGGGTGGGACACGTAGCCCCCTTCCCTTTATTGAATATGGCCCCGGGGTTCGGCTCCCCGGGGCCTAAAATTAATGAATGCATCCCAGCTGCCATTTTTTATTTTTCAGTCCTGTGAGAGTCTCGCTGGATCGTGGCAGTTTTTGCTGATGTTTTGTGTTTGGACCAGGGGGTTCCTCTGGATCCCCCCATGCAGCCTAGGGAGCCCTCGGGTCCTGTAATGGCTGCCAGCAACATTTTTCTGATGTTGCTGGTAGACAATCAGAGCAATTGCTCCAGTTGGAGTCTGACTCCTGTGGGATCAAGATGGCCCAAGGGAAATAAAGCTCCCTGGGCCAATCAGAATGCTCTATTTTGAAATTGGCGCTACTGTTAGAGTCTCTTGAGGCTCTCATTGACCCAACTGTCCAGATATACATTTATTTCTCAACCTTAATTTCTCAAAAGCTACTGAACAAATTTACAACAAATCACAAAAATCTCAATATGTGGACCAGGATCTAGCTTCCTACCAAATATGGTGTAATTTCGTTCAGCAGTGTTTTCTGTAGCCCTTCTTAAAGAAGTCTACAGAAAATGCATGGGGATTTTGTGTTTTGGGACCCCCTTTTTTGGCCCCTGCTTTACAGTTCACCCTGACACTTTCAATGCACAAACTAGTCAAAAAGTAGCATCTTTTTTTAACGTTTCGTGGAGATTTGTCTAACGGGGCCAAAGTTATTAAAAACACAAAAAAGGCTTTTCCTATGGAAATGCAGACCTAACTATAACTGCCAGATGGCAACTGTCACTGGGTTATCTATCCATCTATCTATCTATCTATCTATCTATCTATCTATCTATCTATCTATCTATCTATCTATCTATCTATCTATCTATCTATCTATCTATCTATCTATCTATCTATCGTCTGTCTGTCTGTCTATCTATCTTTTATCTATCGATCTATCTATCTATGTGCACTCACAAGTGTAATGTCAGCAAAAATGCTTTATTGTGCAGACACTCCCTGCACAGACAGACGTGTTTCGCCTTGCAGCTTTTTCGATGTCAGTTTTCCCATGCAAAACCAGCAGTATTTCATCAGTGTGTCACATGATTAAACAATGACATAGATGATGGACTAACAATTAATTACTGTCCAAAAGCATGGCGGTCATCTTAAATGATGTTTTTCAAATACACTGGTATTATACTGCCATAAAGTGAAGTATAAAGTCCATAGTGGGTAAATATTAAAACATTTGGTCCCTCAAAAGGGACTACAATTCATATATTAAGTAAGTGCTAATCAATCTTGACTTCATTTCATATTATTTTGTCGTTTAGCAGCATTACATGATTATACTTATAAGAAAACATTTCCTACTATAGGAAAGTTCCCCAACGCCCCTGAATGGACAAATGTCAGCGATATTATTGGAGGATTTACAGCAACCTGGATTCTATAAATTCCTACCCCAATATTACATTTTCACAGTTTATCTTAGACAATACATGGTAGATACTCTTTCATTTCAAATGAACCCATAACTCGTTGTTGTTATTTAATCCTGTTGGAGTCTTTCTCTGGAGATCAATGATATATTTGGACTTTAAAACCCATAATTTCTTGACTCTGTCCCCTCCTCTCTCATCTTTTGCTACCTTATCTATACAGTAGTATTTCAAGAAATCTCGGTTGCTTTGGTGCAATTGCTCAAAGTGTTGCACAATCTGATAGTTGGTATCTTTATTTGTTATGGCGCGCATGTGTTAGAGGATGCGCTTTTTTTGCCGGGTGTATCGTCCTCCCTATATACCGTTTGGAGCATGGGCATTCCAAACAATATACAACGAAGTCTGAGTTACAATCCAAAAGTTTTTTGATTTGTCTGTGAGGCCTAGGATCCCCCGGTCTCCCCTTAAAAGTAGTGACTTTATTGCTGTTTTTACAGGCTTTACTGTGAAGGCAAGGATAAAAACCCACAACATCAATTCTGTTTTTGACCGTTGTAAGGTCTTCCTAGTTACTATGTGTTAAATGGTCACTTAGAGACTGGCGGCATTTGTATGTTATTAAAGGGTGACTGGGAAGATGTTTCCTTGAGATGTTATCTGTTTGCAAAATATGGCAGTTCTTCCTGAAGATGTTCTCAACTTCATTAGATTTGTTATTGTAGGTTGTGATCATCCTGGCATGCTCCTTCTCGGTTAGAGCCTTAGTTTTGGTGACCAACAGGGTCTGTCTCCCTTCTCAACCCTTTATTCAGCTTGCTGGAGAGTGGTATTAGTGTACCCTCTTCTTTTAAACCTCTCTATCGTTTTAGTTTTAGCTGATACAAAGTCTCTTTGGTTGGTGCAATATATTTCTTATGAGACTTTTGGGATAATGGCTGGCTGCATGTAACAGTATTTCCAGCGGTAGGTTTTCTGTGGAGGCGTGTAGACAGAGCATCATTTTCAAAGAAGACATCTAGGTCCAAATAGTTGACAGATTTGTCACTTATATGGCCTGTGAATTTAAAATTATATTCATTATCATTTAGAGAGGTTATGTAGTCCTCAGCTGAGGAACGACTCCCTCTCCAAACGATAAAGAGGTCGTCAATGTATCTCGCCTTATTGACAACCTCTTTATCGCAGCCAGCCATCATCCCGCAAGGCGAAACACGCCTGTCAGTGCAGGGGGCTCTGCACAATAAAGCATTTTTGCTGAAACTACACTTGTGAGTGTTTTCCATTGGGAGTGAGAGATGGTTGCTTCTGTTAATGAATGAGTAGCGGTTCACCACCGCAGGAGCGAGCACCCAGGGTGAGCTGAAGTGGCAACGGTGAAGTCTGGTTTTTGAAAAAAAACTAAATATGGATAAATATTCATTGGAAAAAAAAAAGATTAAAAGGACGTTATAGTTAGGAAATTGAATTTAAAAAACCTTACAAATTCACTGACAAAAACAAAGGTCACAGGGACGCTATAGTTAGGTTGACATTTGCGTCGTACAAAACCAGAGAAATTCAGCAGTTATAGCTAGTTGAGCTAACTATAACTCACGCCCCGCAATGCACTGCCTATGACCTCACATATTACATCACTCATGACATGGTCAGTGATATCACTGATGACTGCTGAATTTTTCTAGTTTCGTACGAGTGAAATGTCTATAACATCCCTGAAACCTTTGGTATTTTTCAGTGGATTTGTAACTTTTTAAAATTCTCTTTCCTATCTATAACATTCATGTAACCTTTGTTTTGTTCCAGTGAATTTCTAAGTTTTTTACATTCTTTTTCATAATTATAACATCCCTGTATTTTTTTTCTATAATTAGATATTGAACATTACATCTGCATGGTGCACCACTCTGCATGGTGCGCCACTTATTGTTGTATTTGTCATCTATTTATTTAAAAATTACATGAATCATCTTATTTCGGGGGCGTGGCTTGGACTGCGATCATGGCGACAGCAATAATCCTGCTGGAACGGGAGTGGGGCATCCCTGCTGTCCCACATCCTGCGGCCAGGAGGACAGGCTAGTCTCCGCTGCCGGAAAGATCCTGGGCCAGGGCTCGGAAGATCCGCAGGCCTAGAGAAAAGAGCTGTGACCGAGCCGGAGCGGGTCCGGAGAAACCGGAGCCGACATGAAATCAAGCCCCTGATTGGAGGCCCAGGATGCGGAGCCGGGCGGTGACCGTCTTCTACGTCGGTGAAGGTGGGCAGAGGCGGCGTGGCCTGCGGCCAGAGCAGATCAACAGCAGTGACGAGAGCACTGGTCTGCCTGGGACCCCACGCTGAGGAGCGAAGAAAGCCAGCCCAGCTGGGGACGGCTGACAGTGGTTACCCGTTGCGGCCTGCTCCCCTTGTGGGCCCGAGGCATGGTCGAGTTGACAGCAGAGGCTGGGTGAAGTCAGCAACAGGGTTGAGGTGTGTGCCAGCAGCCCACACACAGTGACTGGGGAGACCAGAGGGGCAAGCCCTGAGACATTGGAGGTAAAAGCGGCAACAAGCAGCCTCCAGGGTGGCCCGCAATACGGTGATACAGCATGGAGCGGCCTGGCATTAGAAATCGGAGCAGCAGAAAGAGCGGGGACGAGTGTGTATCCCCAGATGCAGTGCTGTGAGGACTGACAAGGGGGCATAAAAGTGGGCCTGAAGGCCACATAATGCACAACTGGCCCCACGTTGGATTGCGGCCACTGCAGAGCAGCCTGTGAGGGCAAAAAGACATGGAGAGACCTTTGGGGATCGAATAGCCCAGAATACAGCAGGCCGAGGCCCCCCGGGTGAAGACACGTAAAGCTGGCACATAAGAATTTGGTAGCCTGGCTGGCTGACTCAGGGGCGTAGATGGAGTAACAGAGGCCCGGTGCAGCGCAACTCATGCACCAGGGGCCTGAAGACACAGCCTGCACAGGGGCCCCTCCTGTACGGACAATAAGCCAGTGCAGAGCCGAAGGGTACAGAGTCTGAGGTACTCAGAAGGGAGGCGCGAGGGCCTCGGCCATGCTGCCCACTTTGCCCACTCTGCCCACATCACCCACTGGGCACCTGAAACAGGCGTTGTGGCCCTGCTGACGCCCGGATAATGGAAGTACTGGGAGACGGAAGAGGAATCCTCTGTCTGACTCTCTCTTGGTACAGGTTTCCAGGACAATTGGAAGGGTACTGGAAAGTGGGGAAGCCGCAGATGGCACACGCCCAGGTCCCAGTCGGCCTTGGAGCCCCACACCGGGCCTGACAGTCAGAGGGGCTCTCTGTTTCCTGGACTAGTGCCTAGGGGCAAAATGAGGCGCCAGATAACCAAACCTGGGAATACCCTGCCCAACACCCGGTTACATTCCCCCAAACACAGTGGTCAAGACACTGGGGATACAGTTGATAAGGACCTTTCGCTCCACCTCCACTTAGACAAGATTCTGGAGGCGATCTCAGACACCAAAACGGCATTGCAGCAGGATATAGGGACTGTGTCAGTGGGACTGGGTCTTCTGCAGGCAGAACACTGTTAGCTGGCGAACAGGGTCACGGAGGTTGAGAACTCTCTTACGAAGGTGGTGCTGGAACGAAAGCAAGGGACGGCTCGGCTGGGTGACCTTACAGCTAAAGCGATGGAGCTCGAACGGAGGGCAGAGGATGGCGACGAGAGAAACAGGCTCAACAATGTCCGAATAGTGGGGATTCCTGAGACCACGGAAGGGATGGACATGCTGTCATTCCTCAAAACGTGGCTTAAGGAAGTGATGCTGGTTGGCACACTATCTCAATTCTTCACCCCAGAGAGGGCACACAGAGTACTTGGACAACTGCTGGCACCTGGGAGGCCCCCACGACTGGTGCTTGCCAAGCTCATGCATTACAGGGAAAGAGATGCCATATTGCAACAGTCCAGATCCCATGGCCCTTACACAATGGACAACAGCAAAGTGTCAATTTATCTGGACTTTACCGCCAGATTGCAGGTGCAGAGAGACTCCTTCATAGCAGCCAAGAAAGCACTCCAGGAGGCAGGGCTGCAATTTAAAAACATTTGTTTTTTATTTGCAAAGGTTTATATGGCGCTGGCTAGACCCAGAGGTATCAGAGCACTTTACATGAGGACCAGAGAGTTACAGGATACATAGTTATATCATTTGAATCAGCGAGTTATAGGTTACATAGTTACATCAATTTGAATCAAAGAAACACAGAGGGAGAAGGAGGAGGGGGAGGGAAGGAGACATGGACAGGGAGACGAGGAAGACAATGTTGGATGACCAGCTGGGTAGATGACGGCCAAGGGGCCAGACTCCTCTATAGCTGTATAAGACAGCTGCACCGGGCATCGGCCAAGGTTGCTCCAGCTCCGTGGTAGGTATCTACATCAGTTGAATCAGTGGGTTACAGGATACATAGTTACATCAGTTAGAATCAAAAGAATCACAGAGGAGGGAGGAGGGGGAGGGAAGGTGACACAAACGGGGGAGATGAGGAAAACAATGTCAGATGACTGGCTGGGTAGGTGACGGCCAAAGGGCCAGACTCCTCTATAGCTGCATAGGACAGCTCCACCGGGCATCGGCCAAGGTTGCTCAGGCTCTACAGTAGGTACAAGCAGGTTTGGTATCCACCCAAGGGGCGTCGTCATAGTTCCATCGAGCCCACAGAGCACACAAAGAGAGCCCAGAAGAGGTAAGGCTAAGGCTATGGGCATTTCACAAAGGGCCTCAACACTTTTAGGGTTTCATTAGAGGGACAACTCTTCTGCAGGGGTTGGTGCAGCTAGTGAGCTCTACATAGTCATGATAAGGGTGAGTTTAAGTCTTACCTCAGGAACAATTGGAGGTGTCCTCAGTGGTAAGGGTAGTCAGAAGGGCACAGCAGAGGGTCAGAGGTCCAGAGATGTGCTGAGGGCTGCATTGAGGCCAGATAACGGTGAGTGAAAGCCATGCTATAGGCTCATTTGAAAGTGCTCTCAGCGGGAAGGATTGACTAAAGGGCAAAAGCGGAGGTCAGAGATCAGAGATGGGCTAGAGGCTGCATTGAGGCACAGTGCGATTAGTTAGAATTCAAGATTGTGCAGCCGCAACACAGCGGGGGCCCCCAGAACAGCCAGGCGCACGTAGGTTGAAGGCATGACTGGGGAGATCTGTTACCGCCATTTTGATGAGCACTTCTCAATGGCTGAGGAGATCTGGTCACCGCCATATTCATTTAATCTTATTAATTTCAATTTAAACTTAAACTTAATGAGTGCTAATCGATGGCAGCAGCTGAGCATCATATTGGCCTGCTCCGCGTAACTCCGCAGATTGGGCAGCCAGCTGTATAGAAAAACATCCGGTAGCAAACACGGGTCCTCAGACGGCCAGGTGCACGGAGGTTAGCGGCAAGTCTGGGGACACCGCCATCTTGTGGAGCCCTGATCGTCGGTTATGTTTCCGGCGAAGCTCCCGATTATACTTAATGGTACCACTCACTTTGCAACACTTCAGAGGACACTTGGGCCTGGTTGGAAGTGTATGGGAAAGGGGCGCCCTTGCCCAAGTCGCAGCCGGGCTCAAGGAGGGAGAAACGCAGTTCTAGGGTCTGGCTACGTCGCCCCAAGAAGTCAAAAGCACTGCAGAGGCCTTCTACCTCCCAGACACAGCAAGAACGAGAAGCTGCGCTGAAAGCGGTGGCACAGCTGATGTCGCCCAGAGACCAAGACCAGAACAGGGATTCTTCTTCCGTCCAAGTAATCCACTCATCTAATTCGGAGGACAACTTCGGGAATGATACAGAGCTGCCAAAATTGATCCCATGTTCTGCAGACGACATTGTTTAACGACAGGGGGCTACAGTCACCCAAAATAACACTACATGGTGACTCCTTTTTTGAATGGCTGATTTTGTTGACTGGAGAGGGAAGGGGGTTGCCCCCGCACTACAAATGGGACCGGACAGCTGTCACGCCATCTCCAAAAGTATCTGACCTTTCTTTCAACCCCCCCACCAGTGTGTACCGCCACTGGAGTTGGAGGTGGCGTTCTCACTAGAGTGATGTTTCATTACAGGTTTGCGTCACCTATGTAGGGGACGTCCCCCTGAGCACTGAAAGAGTCCACAAAAAATGGATGTGAAAATAATAATGCACACACTCATGTGTCAATCAATGATTTGAATCCCAAGTTGCGAAGTTCCAATGTTTTAATATGCATAGGTCATTGATATTCCATTATTCATATCAATCCCATATTTGTTCATAATAAGACGAAAATCATCAGAAGATCATGTTAAGCATTTCAAGGTTCCGATGTATTTCGGGCTGTCAAAGCCCTTCGTCAGGGGAAAAATGATCTAAAATAACCAGCAAGGATACAATGAAAAAACACATTCCTTCCAGCATTGATATGGCATAAATACAGGTAAAGAGTAATAAGTGAAGCGAGTACAGGGAAATCACTGATGCTGAAACTGTGTACATGAAACGCTGTGTCATGCAGTAAGAACTGCCTGAAGTGCCAAAGTGCAAATGGCAAAACTGAGGTCAGAGTCAACAAAACCCAAAAAACTTGCATATTGCAAGAAACGATAAAAAAGTATGCAGTGATAGTGAACAAACGTAGAGGATGTGAAGTGGCATGACTCTGAAAGGCTCCTAGCCAGTGCCCCTACAGTGCATATAGTGAAGCTAGGTATCAATATAAGAGTAACCACACTAGTGTGCATAAAATTTTACAGTGACCGTGAATTAAATGCATGGTAACAAGAAAACTCAAAAAGTAGACACTCACTGTTGTTCAATATGATTCAGCATCTACATGGGCTGCAGAGTGTGTCCGAAGTATAGAAAACGCCATGAGAAGCGTGCGGGTATATAAAATACAAAGAGGACTAGGATGTACAAGGGTGTAACATAGTGGTCCCCAAACTTTTGACTTCTGAGGACCCCCACTGAATCAGTACTGGAAGCCTGGGACCCCCAAGCAATTTGTACAATTTAAATTTCTTTTAAAAAACGCTTTTTGAAGCAGAGGCAATTTCAAGAGGGAGACAGCCTGAATTGGGTCTATTGGCATGGACATGTATGCATACAGCAGTGTATTATTTAGTGGTACAAGTCTCCTGCTCTCAGCCACAGCAGCACCTCTACATTCTCATTCCAGAGCCTTGGAGTGGTGACCCTTCCTTACAGCAACAGGTTGAATGATTGTGAATTATTAGCATTTTTACCTAGTTACAGTTTAAGAAGGTCTAAAATATTATACATTTATGAAGCATTTTATAATAAAGACATGCCCCAAGGAGCAACTAATATTGTGAAAATTCTAACAAGATGGTGCACAAAGCGATGAGTCCAGTGTACAGAGCAAATTCAAGGTCTATATTAGGAGTTCATCATGGAAGTGCAAGAGATGGCAGGAAGGTATCTGCACAGGAAGAATATTGTTTCAGCGAGATCATGGCACAATGCTATGCCAATTACCATAAACCCCTGTTAGACATAATCTTTAGTCACAGACAGCAGAACAACAGTTTACCACCAAGGGGTGAGCAGTGCAGTTAAGGCATATTTCAGAGAGGCCACGCGTGGCACCTGACATGACCCCTCTCCTGTTAGGATGCCTACTGCCCCGTCCCTTGCCAACAAAAAACTGCAAAGGCTACACAGAATAAGAGCTTGGTATGTCTGAATATGAAAGCTTAACAGCACACATAATTAAGGGCTTGTGAAAAGTGAGCAATCAGACAGCAGCACGAAAATCCTACTGCTGATCCTGGCTGCATCTATTTTTACCTGCATGCCAAGTAACAGTAACCTATACACATGTGCCTTTCAATGCTTTATTACTTTTAGTGTATTGCCTGTATTTTCATTGTTGTGTCTGTGACTGCTGTTGTCTGTCTTCCCCTGCTGCCTGTACGTGGTCCGTGCCCCTTTTTCTTCCCTCTGTTCCCCTCGCTGTCCCCGTGCTCTCTCTGTCCGGTCTTTCATTCTGTACCCTATGCTGCCCCGTGTCTCTGCCCTGTTTTCCCTTCTGTTCCCCTCGCTGCCCCTGTGCCTCTCTGCCCGTTCTGCCTTCTGTTCTTAGCAGCCCCTATATTTCTGTATTTTGCCTCTGTGCCACTCGCTTTTTGTGCCCGTCTGCCCTCTGTGCCACTCGTTTTTCCCTCATTTTTGTGCCCCTTTTGCCTTCTGTTCCACTCATTTTCCCTCGTTTTTTGTGCCTTTCTGCCCTCTGTTCCCCTCGTTTTTTGTGCCTTTCTGCCCTCTGTTCCACGCGTTTTTTTGTGCCTTTCTGCTCTCTGTTTCACTGGTTTTTCCCTCGTTTTTTGTGCCCTTCTTCCCTCTGTTCCACTCGGTTTTTGTGCCTTTCTGCCCTCTGTTCCCCTCGTTTTTTGTGCCTTTCTGCCCTCTGTTCCACTCGTTTTATGTGCCCTTCTGCCCTCTGTTCCACTCATTTTTTGTGCCCTTCTGCCTTCTGTGCCACTCGATTTTTCCTTGTTTTTGTGCCCCTTTTGCCTTCTGTTCCACTCGTTTCCCCAGCTGCTGTGCCCCATGCGGCCCGCCCTCCTGACCGCCCATTCGTTGCCCCCGCCTCCCAATTGTATTGTTGTGGTTTCGCCGCCCCTGCGCCAACATTCACAGCTCTTGTGTGTTGTGAGAACGCAAGGGCGTTTCATTTTTTCACTACGACGACAGGCACTCGAGTCCTGCGGACCCCCTGGGAATGTCTCACGGACCCCTGGGGGTCCACGGACCACAGTTTGGGAAACGCTGGGTGTAACAGAAAAACGGCGGCCATCTTAGAACATCCAAACCGACGCACAAGTGAACCAGATAAAAACCCAAAGGGATAAACATTGTGTGCAAAAGGTGCAGTGTAAACGCATTACATTGAAAGTGATCATGCTAGTAATGACATGTTCGGTGCATCGAGAAGTTAAAACGAATGTAAACCATAATGAGTGAGAACAGAATATACTACAGAGTGAAGGATAGAGCAGAGCCATATGGGCTGAAAGTAAATGGGCTGAATAGGCAGTATGAACCAAATAAGACAAAGGAGAATGTTGCATGAAAGGCTTAATCCAAACTATGGTATAGAGAACAAATAAAAAATAAAACGAACAAATGCAAAGATGAAAAAACTGAAAAACAGCTATAAGATACACCACACAGTGTGACCAATAACAAGAGGAAATATGAAGCAAATAATATATAGTGAACACATATAATCAGAGTTTCACGGCAGGTTTAGAGAAACCAAGGAGCTAGAGATAGCAGGCAAACTCCATTCTGTCATTAACATAACATACCAAGTGTATTTGTAAAGCGCACGATTACCCGTAGGTGTCCTGGTGCTGAATAACAGATATTTATTGTTACCCAACTCAATGGTACTCATTTTATCGACCTCAGATGGATGAAAGGCTGAGTGGACTCGCCGGGATTCGAACCTGTGACCATGAGGTCGAACACAGGCCCCTGCAGTGGTTGCTTTAGTCCACTGAGCCACCAGACCAAAATGCCTTGATCCAATAATTCGCTCTCTGTAGTAGGTAATTGTTATTATTTCTTCCTTCAATCTTCTCCACAGTTTCAAGAACTAAACACTTCAATTGACTGATGTTATGATTATTGTCTGTAAAGTGGGTGGCAACAGTGGATTTTGAGTTCTTGGTTCTGATATTAATTTTCTGCTTGTGCACTCTAGATTTGATTTTTCTTTCAGTCTTGCCCACGTAGGGCAACCCACATGGGCTTTTGAGAAGATACACCACATTGGTAGTGTCACAGGTAGCTGTCAATTGGAGGTTGATACGTGTTCCTTTCATGGGAGGAGTAGTCCATGTGCCTCTGATCACATTATTGCAATTTCTGTAATTTAAACAAGGTAGAGTCCCCTTATAGTTTGTCTTCGAGACAGCAGTTGGAGGTTTAGTTAAAAGTTCCTTCACATTCTCGCCTCTGGTATGAACAAAAATAGGAGCAAATGTACGCTGCGGCATTTGGTGAGGAACATCTACCACCATTGGTCAGAGAGGCGCTGGTAATTCCCTTGCCGAAAACCAAGAAGGAGGTAGATGACACAGTGGAATTTAGGCCGTTGTCAATGTTAAACCTTTACTTTAAAACACTAAGCAAGGGGGGGGCGTGGCTTAGCCGCCAGAGAAGATGGCGGCACCCGAGTAGAGGTCCTTGGGCGGCACGGGCGGACCCCGTGGCGATATCATTATACCTTCGGAGGATCCAGGGCGATTGCAGATGTCACTCTGAACGTGGGGATGCCTTTGGCGGGCCCTGCTGCGAACCTGGGACACAAAATTCCTCCTTTGAAGTTTCTCCCAAGGAATGGCTGTGGTCATGGCCGCCATTTTAAATAAGAAGGCGCGTCTGAGGTAAACAGCGTGTGAGCAAAATGTTACGGACTTCCGTTTTCTGCACCTTTTCTCCTGCTCCAAATGGAAGGGTAGAATTTCCTGAACGCCTCTACAATCTACTTTTACATAATTTGAAATTGGTCTTTCATACTTCAAGATAGTGATACATGCGACCGTCATTTTTGATGTACTTTCTCTCATTGCAGATATACATTGGAGATGTCAGGAGGGCTGCTGCAAACATATTGGCTCTTCCTTTGATTCAAGCTGAGTATCGTAGTTTTTCTGCATCAGCTTTTTGTCATGCTGTCTCAACAAGATACCTATATGCATAATTTGTCATTGGCGCATGGTATGCATATATTTCCAGTGTCACCATTGTCTGCGGCCTTATTATACTTTGAAATTTATGATCTGGTGTATTTGCTCAATAATGCACCCTTCTTAGAGACCGTATAGCAACTACTTTTTTCTTTCTCTTCTTTTTTTATGGGAAAACTGAGGAGAGCGAGTTCTTCCTTTGCTTGTCCTAAGCAGGCGTTCATCAAAAATTCTACAGTTTTTTCTAAATATTTTAACAGTGGAAAACTGCTCAAAACCTGGATCTTCAGCTTTAACGATGATTACATCAAATCCGCCATATAACTTTCTTTTCCCCCCACTACTTAATCTGATCCTCTACAGGGAAATGTCAGCGCCAAGATGCTCCTTTCGGAGCGACCGTTGCGCTTTAAAAATACCACTACAAATTACAAAATTACAAATTACTGTCTGACACCTGTATCGAAAGGCTCTTCCTGATCGATATCAGCTCCTGTCACTGAGGGAAGGCTTCCACGAAACGTCTTAAAAAAGACCCACCATCACCAATGAAACCATCCTCTCCTGTTTCATTAGATATGGTATTAGAGGAGATTCGCTCATTGCGACCATTTATTGAAGAAACTAATATCAAACTTGCAATTTCTCACAGAAAATTGGTCAAAGACTTATTGTGTTAGAAAGTAACGTGTCCTCACTCAGACTCACCAATGGTAAGGTTAATTCTCTTCAGTCTCAAGTCAATTTGCTCAAGAAACAGGTGGAGGACCTTGAAAATAGAAATAGGCGTAATAATCTATGCATTAATGGGCTGGCGGAGGGCATGGAAGGCAACGATCCTCTTGCTTTCTTCAAGTCTTTCATTCCAAAGATTTTGAATATACCACCAGAAACCTTTCTCGATATCCAACGTGCATATCGCCTAGGCCGTCAACAAGCCTCCTCTAACAATGCAAGGCATCCCAGAGTTGTTATTCTATATTTTTTAGAATTTACTGACTTACTCAAGGTTCTTTCAGCAGCTAGGTCAATCAAACACATTGTATGTTCTGGTAACACTATGTATTTTTCTCAAGATTACGCTAAAAGCACAGCTGACAGACGTAAGGAGTTTCTCAACTTGTGACCTGATCTCAGATCCCTTGGAGCTCGATATGGTCTCTTCCATCCTTGTCTATTTAAAGCTGCTTACAAGTATAGAACCATGACTTATGAGGACCCGATCAGATTGAAAAGATTTATCAACTCCTGCAAGATAGAAACAATGGATTTTTCGGGATCGTCTGTTTCTCAGACTGTATAGATCTGTAGGAATTTCTAGACCTTCGCTGTTTCTTTTTTGAATTTACCAAATATCTTCTTACTCCTGAAAACAATGTCGGTTAACATAGAGATGTTTTATAGATTTATTACTACTTGCAGCATGGTTATTTCTGCTGACTAACCACTTTTTTTTCCCTTACAGGTTCGTCCTTATTTGTTCCTGTATGTCCTCCTTCGTGTTCTGTGAGCCATGGCCCTTCCTCGTCCTCCCCCCTCGTCATGCTTGAGTGTCTCATCTTCCCAGGATTCTTGGGTATCCAAACAGTTTTTTGAGTAAGCACTCCTCCATTTATATTTGGGAAAAGCAAAGGAAAAAGAAAAAATTCAAATCCTTTTTTAGAGTATCTTTTTGTGTTTATTTTCAATGCATCTTCTTTAAAAAGAATCCAATTTATTCAAAATCTCAATAAGGCAAAGGATGTCAGCTGACATGTGTTTCGCCCGTTGGGTCAAGTTGACCTGGGCTTTTTCAAGGCTGAAACAAATAAAGTAAGATTACATGATGTTATATCGAGGTGATAAAATGTCACCAAAAATCCCAGTAAAAGTTACTTCAGGATAGTCCAAAAAAGTCCCAAGAAAGTTTTGGTGTGCATTCACACCAGTGCAGTGAGGGTGCGAAGAATAAAAAAAAGAAAAAACAGGATGAAGGCGAGTAAATAAAAGGACCCCCTGTGGTATAGCAGGTGGCTTTTGACGAAATTTGTTTAAAACAAGTTTAGTTATCTATCTTCTAGCAAAGAGAGGTTGACGAAGTTTAGAAAAAGGAAGGAGTCTTAGTGTTAGTAGATATTAGAGTAGTTAGTACTAGTGAAAAACGAATTTATATTCTGAAGTTAAAATCAAAAGTCATTTGTGCAAGCTAGTTATAAAGCAGCAAGATGTCTCTGCAACATGCAAAGTGAGATCTTGTCCTACTTAGTATTTGGTATTCGTGATATTTGCCTATTTAGCATGCATCTTGTGTTTTACCACGATTTAGGCATTCTTATTTTTACAGAGGAGCATAACATTTTCATTTTTACATTAGATTGAGTAATCAAGTACCTTCTTGTATAATATAAATGTAGCTTGGTAACCTGCTCGTACTGCTCCATTTGCAAACTGGAAAAGTCCAAAACTCAAAAAATCATGGTAAATGGGCACCTTTTTCAGGTTAAGGACTTCATAAACTGTGAGACACGGAATGTAATTTACCTTATTACTTGCCCTTCGGAAAACATTACGTAGGGAGTACCATCCACCCACTTCAAACACGTATCCAAGAACATTTCAGGAATATTCATAAAACGGACCAAAGACAACCACTGGTGGAACATTTTGAAACCAATCATCCACACAATTGCACCTTCTCTTTTTGCGGCCTTGAAAAAGTAAAATAACATGCAAGAGGTGGCAATTGGGAGCTCCGATTACGTCAAAAAGAAAGCGCCCCTATAATCAGGTTTGGTACAGTGGAGAACGGCCTGAACAAAGAAAATGAATGGCACTATTGGCTATGATATGCCTTTATGAATTGAACTGTATATGTCCTGGACTGTTGAGCTGACAGGCCAGTTGTAAATAACCAATGTGAGAGAAAAAATATGACAAAGATACTGAACACTCTGTTGTACAGCTGTTTGTTGATCTGACATGATAATGATAAGAAGTCCTTCTATATGTCTCACCTATATCCTCAAGCCTGTAATTTTGTAGGCTTGTGCCCTTTCTCATTTGTTAGATTACATAGACACTTGACTATGCCTTAAGACCTAGAATGTGGCAGCCTTTGCCTGACTATCTAAGAATACTCCTGACCAGGTACTAGACCTTGTACCTCTATTCAGTAGTCCCCATAGACATAACAACATCCTTGGACTCATCTTGACCATGAATTATACTCTTTACAAAGAGGTTAGCAAATGGGCTAAGCAAACTAAGGGATAACCCGAAGACGGTGGTTTCATGTTTAACTGCTTCATTGCAGCATGGTCCTGCAAGTGACATGAACTATTGCACCAGAGGGAGATAATAAGTCGTTATAATTGCTTTTTCCATTTATAACAATCTTATAAAATGACTTTACTACTCCCTCATAATTATCTGTCCTTCTGAATGGGGTACTCTCTGGAATGTTTTGCTTTCATGTTAACTTACCCTGTGACATTTTTATGGGGTTAATTACTTTGCCATTAAATCTCATGCGGTGAGCCACCCACCTGCAACCTTCAAAGTGGGCTTTTCAAAATGTAAAAATGTGATTACGCCGCCAACTGCCAAGTGTGTTATCTATCAATTTTTGCTCACATTATGCATCGCAACTGTTTCGATTTCATCTTGTCCTTTTAGGTGTGTGTGTGCTCATGTGGTTGAGGACAGGTCTTATTAAGGGGCGCAGCTGCATTGTGACAATCGATCATGTAGGGTCTGAAATGAACACGTTAAATGCCCTGACAACATAGGAGGATTACTTTGGTACTAATATTCTTTTACTAACCGGTCCCCATACCTCAGTTATCTGGTCTCTAGGGTACCCCCCTCTCGTTTCCCAAACACACCAATAACTCTGCCATGTTGTGGTTTGCCTTGTTGCTTAAACACGGCTGTCTGAAATTTGAATTAAATGTCCATAGAACTCTCTCGATCTATGTGATTTACCACTAATGGGTGATTGCTCATTGAGGGCCTGTTACATTTGACCTAATGCCCAATACCCCATAGGTTGGAAAGGATAAAGCACCCTGTACATATTCCTTCAACCTTGGTTCCACCTACTTTTAGGGGCTACCCAGTCCATTGTAGCTTTTACAATAATGTATTGTAAGTTTTTAATTGAGGCTTTACCCCTCCCCTTCTCTCCTACCTCTCCCAACCCCCACCCCTCCTGTTCTTCTCCCCGCCCCTTCGGGCCCTACAAATCTGTTTCTTAATCTTTTCACAGGTGTCAAGTTCACCCAGAAACAGAACTACTAGGGCCCCACAACAGGCTACTTCCAAACGTCTTGGTGCATGTACTCCCATTTTGCCAATTTTCCTTTTGTGCACCTGAATTCACATTGGTCCTGATGAAGTGCTAACCGATTCCTCTGGAACAAATAGGCACGAAATATGTCGACCCCACTATAGAGATGGCCTGTTAGGAACATTACATTCCCATAGGGCGTTCACCCATTTTTAGTTAGGCAGGATCTACCTTCACCATTAAAATTGATTGCTATTAGGATCGACCCTGACCTATTTTAAACCACCTTACATATGCCCACCACCCCCCATTGCCCCCACACCCGCACGCACCCAACGGCTTCTCCAGAAAAGATCTCCGACAAAGAGCCCCGGAAACGGTGAGCCCGTCGAGCATTGCAGCGCCGGCCCGACGAGGAGCAAGGCCCAATGATGAAGCATGACACCTCTCGGGGTGTGCGAGGGCAACAAGACAAATGTTTTGTCTTTCCCCCCTTCCTCTTTCATCATCCCCTTAGGAACTGTACTCTACGTGTTCAATGGCTATATGTGTTACACATGACGTTCTTTTGTGTACATTTTTTAAACATAATACGTGAGAGAGGGTATATCATACCCTGGAGTAGAGACCTAAATGCCCCATGGGAGGAGGGCAAAAGAAGGGAAGACCCCTGTAGTCAAACTCTGGAAGTGGAAGAAATTTAAGAACAGACAATTGTACAAGTTCAGGTTAAAAAATGTAATTTACAGGAAGTTGAAAAGAGCTTAAAAGTACCCCCTTTCTAAACAATCTTTTCAGTCACCCACCTACAGCACCAAGGTGCATCTCCCGTAAGTGCACCTATGCGTGTGCTCCTCTCCTCCCCAACAGTAAATTGATGTGGGGAGAGTGGTTTTTAAAGCGCTCTTAATTGGGCAGGTCGGTATAATTGGCAGTGTAATTGAATAAGTGTCTACCAGGGTGTGGGATCCGGTGTCCCAAAATGTGCCAATACAAGTATGTAAAAAATGCCTGACCTGCTCTCAGCGGAGTGGTAAAGTCGTCGCACAATTAGGTGTTGCAAGTTTCCGGTGTCTGTGCGAGCCTAATATGGAAGACGGCGAGTGGGAGCCTGGACGTAGGTGAAACCCCCAGCCACCAATCCGGGCGCAACCTTTATCGGGGGGCGGACTTGTTCCCACGTGGGTTTGCAAAAGCTGAAAGAAGCGTCATTCTCAAGTCCGACTGTGGCCGTCCATAGTGTGTGGTTTGGGCGTGGCTGAAACCACGTTTGCGAACCTGGATAGGTCCACATCACTAGTGACACTGGGCAGATGGGCCAATCGACTGAGGCCGTCTCCGGTCACGTGAGCGCAACTTGCTCCAAGTGTTTAAAAGATATTTTATTTAATGTTTGGCATATCAAACCAGGGAAAATTTAAAAAGTGGATAAGTGTTATTTTACGGAAAAGGTGCTTTTGATGCCAAGAACTGACCAAGCCCTATGGGGTCTCACAGTAAATACAGGTTTGTAAGGTATCAAGCATAATGCGTATGGTCATCATACACCGAACGAGCTCTTAGAGATCTTGGAAGCGAAGAAGGCTTTTAGTTGGTTTGCTGAGCTGAGACTAAATTTACCATTGTCTAAGGGTACTCTTAGTACCATATGTAGATGATGAGGTCACCCTAGACCTAGACCGGGTTTTTTTGGGTGATGTCATACTAAACTGTAAAAGGTGCATCAGGTGAACAGTGTATTAGAAAAACATGATAAAAGGGTACAGATTGTGTCAGCCTGTCGGTGGTCAGATTTTCGAAGGGCCGTATTAGGAACGGGGTTCTACCATGCCATCTGTAGCCATGGGATCTCATCATTGAGACCTATTTCCCATGAGCGGAGTTGGTAAACCCATCTTTGTTCCCTAATGTGTAAGGGTTTTGCCATGTGGGTTTTGTGTTTCTTCATGACCTCAAGGACCACCCATTTTAATTCAGTATCCTTGTGGTTATGTTCTAAGAAATGGTGGGTGAGTTCGAATTGGTTTTCTTGCATCAGATGATACTTCGATCTTCATTAATCCGGATCTTGATTTTTCTCGTGGTTATGCTCATGTACATGAGACAACAACGGCAGGTGAGGAGATACACCACATTTTCCGTGTTGCAATTACTGAAACTCCTGAGTTCCCATGGGTTTCCAGTGCCTATGTCCACTTCCTTGGTAGTTTTAGTTAGTGGGCATGAGATGCAAGTACCACACGGGTAGTGTCTCATGGGTCTCTGATGTTTCCAGAGCGTAAGTTGTTCTCTCTACTGGGAAGGTGTTTTCGCATGTACTAGTTCATCCCGCAGAATTGTATTTCTTTTGAATGCGAACAAGGGTGGTTCCCACTGTTTTTTCGCACCATTCAGAATGGCCAGTTTTTTCAAATAATGTTTTGGGCGGTGTTAGATGTTGGTGTATATGTGGTCACACAAACAATCCTGACAGTTTTTCTTTTCGGAAATTCTTCGAGAAGTGCCTCCTGGTTGTTATTTTTGGCCCTCTTCTTAGCTTTCCTCACCATCTTTCTGGGATAATGTAGGTCAATTAGCCTTTTCTCAAGCGATTCGGCCTGTTCGTTGTACGTTTCTGTATCTGAACAGTTCCTTCGCACCCGGAGAAATTAACCCACGGGAGATTCTGCCGTAGAGCCCTGGGGTGATAACTTTCATACTGAAGCAGGCTATTTCTGTCTGGTTTTATTGTGAACCCTGGTACTTACTCCTTCAGCTGTCATGGTAATGTCCAGGTCCAAGAAGATGGCATAGTTCTTCTTGGTGGCGTGCCTGAACCTTAAATGTTCATCCTTGCTGTTGACCCATTGCACAAATGTTGTTGCTTCTGCTTCATTCTCATGCCATACAATGAAAACATCATCTATATAACGCGTCCAGGTTTTTATGTGCGCTTCATATAGATTACTTTGATTAAGGATGTGGTCCTCCTCGAATTGTTGAACATAAGGGCACGCCATGCTGGGGGCAAAGGTGCTGCCCTTGGACGTGCATTTGATTTGATTGTAAATCACATCCTCAAATTCAAAAATGTTTTCTGTCAATGCCAACTCTGCGCACTCCATGATAAACTGTGGAGAGGTAGTAAAGTGCCAATCCATGTCAAGTAAAATCTGTTCCACTACCGCCAGCGTACGTCTCTGAGGAATGCTGGTGTACAGCGCCTCTATATCCATCGTGATAAAGAGGTCTTCAGTTACGTTGATCTCTAGATCACGCAGGAGGCACAGGACGTCCTTTGTGTCCCTAAGATAGGAAGGAGATTTCTGCACAATGGGTCTCAGGAACCAATCGCAAAATTGCGATAATGGTTCCAAAATGGATCCAATACTTGACACTATTGGCCTCCTGAAAGGGGCATTCTGTTCTTAAGGATTTTTGGGAGAGTGTAGAATCTCAGGTTTCTTGGAGTCTTGCTCACAAGGAATTCTGCCTCATTTCTGGTAATCAATTCGGTAGAAATGGCCAAAGACTCTGTCCCTTTCTATCTCTGTGTGGATGGCACTGTGCTAATCCTATGCTTAAAGACTTTGATAGAAAAGCAGACATTTGAGGTGAGCAGATCTAGAGTGTCGCTGGTGTTGAGAGTGCTCCATACAGGAGCTGCTTTCCACCTAAACTTGAGAACAACCCAGAGTTCTCTGCTTCCTTTTTTTGTGTATATATATATATATATATATATATATATTGATATATCACGCTTCTCGTCTCCTTACTTCTTAAGAAAGACATAGCGCTCACGGGGGAGAGTCATAGATTTATTTCAACTCTGAAACGCACCAGGCGCGTTTCGGCATTTGCCTTCCTCGGTGGTACGAGGGGACACCTGAAACGGCCATTTTTTATATATTTACAACGTGATCACTTGCTTTCTAAGCACTGACATAAAAATAGGACAAATGTATCGACATATATATATATATAATCGTTAAAAACTTTATTCGGTTAGGAGACCATAAGAGTACGATACAGAAATATTACACGACCAGGGTTTAAAATACATATAAAAAAATGTAGATATTCACATGATTAAAACACAACAATTCATTGATGCAAACTTAATCTCCCCATATCACGGTTTGCAAAAATAGCATATTACTACCTGCAGTTTAATTAATAATACCTAGTGTGGAAATACAACAACCTTTTAGAAATTGTTATATAAATTGAAAGGGAGAGCTGAGACTAAATTTACCATTGTCTAAGGGTACTCTTAGTACCATATGTAGATGATGAGGTCACCCTAGACCTAGACCGGGTTTTTTTGGGTGATGTCATACTAAACTGTAAAAGGTGCATCAGGTGAACAGTGTATTAGAAAAACATGATAAAAGGGTACAGATTGTGTCAGCCTGTCGGTGGTCAGATTTTCGAAGGGCCGTATTAGGAACGGGGTTCTACCATGCCATCTGTAGCCATGGGATCTCATCATTGAGACCTATTTCCCATGAGCGGAGTTGGTAAACCCATCTTTGTTCCCTAATGTGTAAGGGTTTTGCCATGTGGGTTTTGTGTTTCTTCATGACCTCAAGGACCACCCATTTTAATTCAGTATCCTTGTGGTTATGTTCTAAGAAATGGTGGGTGAGTTCGAATTGGTTTTCTTGCATCAGATGATACTTCGATCTTCATTAATCCGGATCTTGATTTTTCTCGTGGTTATGCTCATGTACATGAGACAACAACGGCAGGTGAGGAGATACACCACATTTTCCGTGTTGCAATTACTGAAACTCCTGAGTTCCCATGGGTTTCCAGTGCCTATGTCCACTTCCTTGGTAGTTTTAGTTAGTGGGCATGAGATGCAAGTACCACACGGGTAGTGTTTCATGGGTCTCTGATGTTTCCAGAGCGTAAGTTGTTCTCTCTACTGGGAAGGTGTTTTCGCATGTACTAATTCATCCCGCAGAATTGTATTTCTTTTGAATGCGAACAAGGGTGGTTCCCACAGTTTTTTCGCACCATTCAGAATGGCCAGTTTTTTCAAATAATGTTTTGGGCGGTGTTAGATGTTGGTGTATATGTGGTCACACAAACAATCCTGACAGTTTTTCTTTTCGGAACATCTTCGAGAAGTGCCTCCCGGTTGTTATTTTTGGCCCTCTTCCTAGCTTTCCTCACCATCTTTCTGGGATAATGTAGGTCAATTAGCTTTTTCTCAAGCGATTCGGCCTGTTCGTTGTACGTTTCTGTATCTGAACAGTTCCTTCGCACCCGGAGAAATTAACCCACGGGAGATTCTGCCGTAGAGAATAGGCGCGTTTCGGCATTTGCCTTCCTCGGTGGTACGAGGGGACACCTGAAACGGCCATTTTTTATATATTTACAACGTGATCACTTGCTTTCTAAGCACTGACATAAAAATAGGACAAATGTATCGACATATATATATATATATAATCGTTAAAAACTTTATTCGGTTAGGAGACCATAAGAGTACGATACAGAAATATTACACGACCAGGGTTTAAAATACATATAAAAAAATGTAGATATTCACATGATTAAAACACAACAATTCATTGATGCAAACTTAATCTCCCCATATCACGGTTTGCAAAAATAGCATATTACTACCTGCAGTTTAATTAATAATACCTAGTGTGGAAATACAACAACCTTTTAGAAATTGTTATATAAAGTGAAAGGGAGAGCTATTTACATTTAAAATGGAATGTAATCAGTAGACCATATAAATAACAATGTCAGAAGATAATCACAGCAACTTGAGTTCCTTCACTGGCATGGTCCAGGCATCTCAAGAATAAATCAGATCTGGCATAAGGGCCTTCCTTTTAATCCCCCAAGAATGGCCCAGGAATTTCGCGTTACGCACCCAAATAATGGTTTTATGTCAGATTTTAGTATGTGGAAGGCCACTCTAAAGTCGCCTGCAAATGGGGATTAACCGTTTACCCCTTGGTTTTGTATATCTACTGCGTGCAAAAGGAACGTAGCCTCTTGATTCAATCAAGGCAGGGCAGCAAGGGCATTTGTAAATGCATTAATCAGCAGATTGCCATGCCTAAATTGAATATAGAGCTTCCTGTCGGCTGGCACCTTGATAAAATCAAGATAGGTTTCTAACGAGCAAATGGCCTTAAAGTCTCTAAATTGTTCTGTTAATCTGCCCTGTTTGCTATTGTTATGAGCATTCTGCTCAACCCATTCCCAGTATAATGTTTTAATTTGTTTTTTGGTTGAGTTGATGGGCAAATGATGCTATGCCCTGGTAGCCCAATACTAGACATAAGGTTTCTAATGTACTTAATCCAGCCTATTTTGTTCGTGAAGACTAGGGCACAACCCTCATTGAAAGCAGCTGCATATGATGTCAGTTCTAAGGTGGTGACGAGCCTCTGCCAAAATAGGAGGGGGCGATGCTTTGCTAGATCATTGATTGATTTAATGCCCATATCGAGCTTTAGTGGGCAAAGTGGAGTGCTTCACAGAAGGGACACCAGGCTCCTAAGGAACTTGGGCTCAGATGTTGTGAGATTGCTTACTTTTTTCATGCCCAGAGCTCAGACCTTATAGGGCACTACTAGCAGCTACGAAATTGTATAACTTCTGGGCTGGTGCAATTGGTTTTGTATGGGAGAGACAAGGTTCCTTTCTTGGAGCCCCAGTTACCTGTGAAACTTGAGGTAGGCCTTATTGAGATGTTGTTTCCAGGCCATACCTTCGGACAATTTAATTCCCAGGTAATCAAAGTAGCTCACTCTCTCTAAGGGGATGTTATCTAGGGTCAAACTCCCTTTGAAGGATTTATGGGGGTTCAGCAGCATCAGTTTTGTCTTTGTAGTGTTTATTTCGAGGCATCTCTCACTGCAAAAGAACTTTAATTGATTTAGTAATTGTGTTAGGATGAGAAAGGTTTTGGAGATGAGAAGGGCTAGTGTTTTGGAGATGAAAAGGATCTCGTCTGCGAATAGGAGAGTGGCGATTTTCTGATTCGCTAAAGAGGGAGCGTCCACTGGAATGGCAGATAAGAATTCAACTACTTGATTGATATATAGTGAAAACAGAGTTGGAGCCAGGACGCTACCCTGGCGGACTCCCGCTAGGTTTTAATGGGATCAGTAACTTGGACCTGGCAGCCTCATCTTACCGTGGCAAAGTTCTCTTCTTCATGTAATCTTATTAACAAGGCCAGGATTTCCAAGGGCATACCCATCTCCTTAAGCACCCGCCAGAGCTTATCCCTGGGCACAAGGTCTAATGCTGACTTCAGATCGAAAAAAGCTATATAGAAACTCCCGTTGCCCAGCACTACCACCTTCCAATTGAGAAGGAGGTGAAAAACCTGATCTATTGTTCCAGTTTTCTGGCGAAACCCCACTTGACGGCGTGAAAGAATATGATTCTCATCCATCCAGCCCTGGACCTTCACTAAAAGCGAGTGACAGAAAAAATGTTGGACACAATTGATCAGGCTGATGGGCTGGTAGTTGGAAGGACTACTCCTATCGCCCTTTGTAAAGATGGGGATCACTTCAGCCCCCTTCCAAAATTCTGGGATACCCCCCTAGCAATATCGTTGGAAAGTGACAATATATAGGGGGCCCCATTTTCCCTGTCAAAACGAAAAAGATCTCCCAGTATGCAATCCGGTCCAGGTGCTTTGGCAGGTACAATTGCCTCTATAGGGGTCAAAATGTCCTCCTTGGTAAGCGAGAGGCGTTGTGTAGATTGGAGTGGGTCAAAGGGGAGTAGCCCCATGTCATGGCTATGGAAAGTCATGTACAAGGCGCCAAAGTGCTCTTGCCACGCATTAGGTGGTATATTGTTAGCAAGAGCGTGTGAGTTTTCAAGATTGCCCTTTCCCACAAGTGCCCAGAATTTTCTTACATACAGTTGGGAACAAACCTCCCGAAGTTCTTCCCACCTCATCCTAATCTCTCTTTGCCTTTGTTTGAGACAATTTATATTGCCTCCTTAGATCATGTATCAGGGTCATATCCCTATGTCTTATGGCTATAGCCAGGCATCTCCTTAGGGACCTGCACTCCTTTGTAAACCAGTAGTTTGCCGCCTTTTTACCAATACTTCCTGTTTTGGCATGTGGTTTTTTAAAAGAACAATAAAGTTTCGAGCCAATTGGTCCAAAAACTTGGAGTGCAGGGCACTGGTGTTTGCCGATGGTGTTGGGTCATCTGATGTAGATTGTATCATTGCCAAGTGCGTCTCAAGGTCTCTTTTTAAGGTGTTAAGCTTTGACTCGTCCATCGTAATCATGGGCCATTTGAGGCGACGTTTGTCATTTGATGGTATCACCTCTTTGGTAGCAAATTTGGCAAGTGCTCTCCTATCCTTTTTACTCCATGGATGTTCAAGTGTCAAATTTAATAGGTTATGGTCACTTTCACAGTTTTGGACTATGGACATATCGTCTACGAATGGCCGTAGGATAAGGTCCACAAGTACATATTCTATCCGACTGGCATCATTTGGGCCAATGTAGGTAGACCCCCCTCTTTTATCAGAATGGGTTCTTCCATTCGTGGACAACAGCCTATATTCTAAATTTAAAGCATTCAGCTGTAGGGCTACTTAGGACAATTTCTTTATTGGTGGAAGCTCCAGGGATGGGACCAACGACAATTTGTCCTCCTCGTTAGCCTCTTGGATATCTTCCCTGTCAAGGGGCTCAAATGTAACATTGAAGTCGCCACCCACAATTAAGGGGTAGACAGCTTGCCTTGCATCCAACATCTCATCTAAGACTTCTATAGTTGGAGATCTGCCCCCTCTATAGCTCCTTGCATAAACATTGTAAATGTCTAAACTCTTGCCTGTTTTACCCCTTTGCCTAACCCCAAGGATGTCTGGGTTTTTGGTGGAAAGCTCCTTGGTGTTACTGATCAGGGTTATCAACCCTCCAGAATGGCGGCCTTCTTTAGATGGAACTACCGATTTGTGGAGTGTCTCATACTCTGGAATGTGAATAGGGGTCAGGCTCCAGGTTTACTGCAAAATGCAGATAGTATGCAAGTTAATGAGCTCAAGCCATTGGGGTAGACATAATTTGCTCCTTATTCCAACCACATTCCATGAGGCAATTTTAAGCTGCCTCTGGTCTGAGGGCTGTAGAAGATCCCGGTGGGGAGATGGGACATCAATTTCAACTACCGGGGGCATGGTGTAGATGCATGTGGTTTTATCTCCAACCTGGTACTCGTCACCCGCACACAGGAACCTCTGTGGGAGGGAGGGTGTTTTGTTGGCTCGATTTCTAAAGGTAACCCCTCATGAGGGGAACAAGCCATAATGAGGTCAGGGTCAGACGTTGTAACAAACACATATTTGTGTGGGAATGCTGATTGTAGGCAGTCATTCTGGGATAGGGACGAGGATGGGGATCCCCCTAATGGCTTCAGAGTGGACATAGGTTGTGCCGCAGGACTAGGAATATTCAACTTAAGTTGGATGTTTCCAGTAGATTGGGGGTAAGTTCTAACTTCTAGGGAGATTAGATTGTGCACTAGGCTTTCGTCAGCAAATGTAAGTTCTCCTGCGTCTACAATGCTGTCAGTCAAGATGCATCTTTTTGCTCTCAGGATGTCCTCCCTTTTCACAAATCTACACCCCCTTGTGTGCCTAATCCAGTATATGGCTGTATTCTTTTTTTTTTTGAACTTTATTTTTCAAGTTTTGTTGGAAATTACAAGTTAACCCCCCCACCCCCCTCCCCATGGCATCGTTAAAAACATTTGTACACAGATCGATGGACTCATTATGGCACAGTTACGTAGTATGACAACATCTGAAAGTACACAAGGCTATGCAGTTAAGCGGTGGAATCAGCAGCTTACATGTGACAACGTGAGGAAACCAGGTCAGGCTCAGCTCCATGCATAGGTCGAGGAACCCCACAGTGGGCCCCTTCCCCTTCCCCCTCAGAGTCGTGCTCAGAGAACAACTCCCCACTTGTCCCCTCAGAGTCACTGGGTGACGAGGGCCCCTCCGTCTCCAGCCATGTCATGCACATGGCTCGCCACGCAGACAAATCCTCCTGCAATTTCTCATCCCTCCTAGTGTGTTGCATGTGTGTTTCTTCCGCTAGTGCCCATTCCCTCATATCCCTAAGCCATGCATCTACGTCCGGGGCCCGCTGTCCCATCCACGTAATGGGAACCCTGCGCCTAGCCAGCACTAGCATCAGTTGTAATAACTTGTAAGAGAGTTTCTGTTTCCTTGGCCTCGGGACCAACGCCAACGACATTGTACGATCGATTCGGAGGCCCGTGGTAGCCTTCACCCGGGCTATTACCGCTGACCAAAAGCTCCCTACTAACGGACATTCCCAGGCCAGGTGCAAGAGCCCCGCCCCCTCTGCACTGCATCTGGGGCAATTGTCCCCACCGCTATCCGAGAATTGGCTGATCGACTTCGGGGTAAGGTAGGTGCGGTGCAAGAAATTGAAGTGAATACGTTTAAATCGCGCATTACAGGAGAGCCGTCGCGTGAGGGCCCCCACACGTGTCCGCTGACTCTGATCCAGAGGCACTCCCAGACCTGCCTCCCAGGCCGCCCATGCCGGCGGCACAGGAGGAGCAGAATCCTGCTTCATAGCTGCATACAGCAAAGTTATCAATCTGCGTCCTCTGCCGCAAGACAGTATGATATGTAATGTATGGGTCATCGGAGGAATCTCCGGGCACTGCGGCCAGATTGAGTGCACTATAGAGGGCAGCCCTTGGTAATGTATGTATTGTCCGCCACTAAGGCCAAACGACTCCACTGCCTGCTCATAGGTCACGAAGCTCTTCGAAGGGTATAGGTCAGCCAGGACCTCGCAGCCCCCATTTCTCCATTCTCGGAAGGACATCTGATGATCTATCTCTACTATAGGGGCCACAATCCAGAGCGGCAGATCTCTATGGAAGGGGGCCCTTTCTATAAAACGTTGCCATACGCCTGCTGTGTGTCTGACCACGTAAGGCAGTTCGGCATCAGCTCCGGCCCCTCGCATCAGTGCCTGCTGTAGCTCCTGCACTGTCACCCGTCCTGCTAATAACTGCGTCTCCCACACATCCGCGTCCACAAACCATCTGGCCGCCGGAAGAATCTGTGCTGCATAATAATAAAGATAAAATCGCAGTGCCTCCAGTGCCCCCTCCTCAAAGGAACGCACAAGGGTACGGAGGGCTACTCTGCTCCGCCGACCCGCCCAGAGCAGGGATGTAAGCAGGGTGTTGGGGGTCCAAAAAATCCTAGGCGGAAGCGGGCACAACGTGTTCTGAAAAACATACAGCGTCCTTGGCAGCATTACCATCTTGGAGATGGCCAGTCGCCCCATTAGGGACAGTGGGAGAGTGTTCCTGAAGGACACGGAGCGCCGGAGAGACGTAATGACCCGATCTATGTTACGGGCCAGGGACTGCTCCACTGACGAGGTCACATGAATGCCCAGATAGCGGAAACTAGTGTGCTCCCATCGGAGCCCCAGCTCTGGCCATTCCTCCTGGGGGACCGCTTCAAATCCCGAAAGTGGGAAAATTAGGGACTTACTCCGGTTGATCCGCAATCCCGACGCCTCGCCGAATCGGTCCAGGTGGTGTAGCAATCTCGGGAGTGCCTCCCTCAGTGATGCCAGATAAAACAAGGCATCATCCGCATCTAGCGACAGTATGTTGCACGTGTCACCCACCTGTATGCCCCATTGACTCATTTCGGTCCGTAGTAGGACAGCAAAGGGCTCGATTGCGAGGACGAAAAGCAGCAGCGAGAGGGGGCTCCCCTGTCTCGTGCCCCGCTCCAGCCGCCACTCCTCCGACCTCGCGGCTCCCAGACGCACCCTGGCTCGAGGAGAGCTATATAGGATGCGAATCCAACGGCAGAAGTTGGGCCCCAGGCCCATCCTCCTAAGGACCTCCTGCAAGTAGCCCCAGTCAACAGTATCAAACGCCTTGGCCAGGTCTATAGAGACCAAGACCGTCTGCTCGTCCCTGTCTCTTACCTCATGCTGGATATGATTCAAGCGTCTTGAATTCATGGCCGTATTCCGCCCGGGAATAAACCCACATTGGTCCTCATGAACTAAATGCTCTATTTGGGGCGCCAGCCGTAAGGCCAAGGGCTTGGTCAGTATTTTGACGTCTGCGTTTATCATGGTTATCGGCCGATATGACGAGGGGTCATGCTTGTCCCTCCCGGCTTCAGGAGCATGCATATTTCCCCTTGGGCCATACTCTGCGGGAGCACTCCACTATCGAACGCCTCATGAAAGACCTGGAGAAGGAGCAGAGGCAAGACTTCCTGGTATTCCTGGTAAAACTCGGACGGGAATCCGTCGCTCCCAGGTGACTTTGCGCGCAGTAAACGGGCCCACGCCCCACGGACCTCTGTCAACGTCAGGGCCGCATCCAACTCCTCCCTGTCTGAATCTGAAAGGGTCGCCACAGGCAGGTCCTGCAAATACGGGAGATATGAGTTCTCCGAAACGGCTGGGTCCGCTGTGTAGACTTGCCGCAGATGGGACTGGAGGACCCCAAGGACGGCCTGCTCCGAATACACCACCCGTCCGGTCAGGTCCTTCAAGGCCACGATACGCTCTGGAATCTGCTCTCTCCTCAATATCCATGCCAGGAGCCGACCTGACTTATCACCCTCCCTGTGAAGGCGCTGCCTATACTGGCCCAGTGTATATTTATCAAGTCTATCTAGTACATCATGTAGCCTAGCGCGGGTGTCCAGTTCCTCCCACCACTGCAGGGCACTGGGGTCCTTTACAAGCTGAGCCTGCAGTAGGGTGACCTCCTCTTTCTGGAGATCTCGGAGGAGTTGCTTCCGAACTCCGTAGGTGAGCCCCATACAAGCTCCCCTCACCACAGCCTTCAGGGCCTCCCACCTAGTGGCTGCGGATAAATTCCCCTGTCCCCAATTAAGGTCCACATAATCTCCAATGGACTTTCCTACATGCGCCTTTCCTATTTGATCCTTGAGTTTATCTACCGGGAGCCTCTAGGCCGAGGGCGAGCTGTCAAAGGCCCCCACTGAACCATGCACGCCACCGGTGAGGGGTCCGACAAAAAGTGCGCATGGTGACTAACTTCCACTACAATGCTAAGCCCAGCATTCGCTACCAGGACTCTATCCAGGCGGCTGTATGTATTGTGTGTGGGGGAGAAGCAAGTGTATACCTTTTGTGTTGGGTTCCGCTGGCGCCAAACATCTATCGCCCCTATGTTTCTCATGACCTCCCCGAGCTGCACAGTCATATGGGGTTTCGTGCCCCCTCCCCCCGTGGCAGTGATCTATCTAGGGCTGGGTCCAAAATGCAGTTGAAATCCCCAAACCAAAGTGTCGGGGTCCCCAGATCATGAACCATGACATCTTGCAAATCCCTAAAGAAGGCCGGGTCGTCAGTGTTGGGTGCATATGAGTTTAAAATGACAATCTCCCTGCCGTCCAGTTTAGCCCGGAGGAGCAGGTATCGACCGTTGATGTCCGCTTCCATATACTGCATGGCGAACGGTACCCCCGGGGCCACCCAGATTAGGCCCCCCTGGCATATGTAGAGAAGGACGCATGATACAATTGTCCATGCAATTTTTTGGCCACCTTCTGCGCCCCGTCATCCACCAGGTGGGTCTCCTGAAGACAAGCAATAGACACCCCATGTCTGCAGAGGAAGGAGAGGACCCTGTATCTCTTAGTGCACGTGCCTAACCCGCTCACATTCCAGCTCATAAACTTGTAACCCATAATGCGTACCCCATCCCGTCCCGCCACACCCTCTCGCTTCCAAAGCCATCCCCCTCCGGTGCCCGATCTGTGATACAATCAATGCCAAAAACAGTCCCCGTAAACATTCCATTCAAGCAGTCCCCCCTCCCCCCTCCCACAAGCAATATAGCGGCAACAACCAAACATGCCCATATGCCCAATCCCGGCCGGTGCCAGGACGTACACAGCCACCCCATTCGCCCAACTAGGCAAAGTTTACTCAGAAACAAGAGCAAGTTCCTCCCACCCCCCCACCCCGACTCCCTGCAAGGCCCAATTCAAGACATCCTCACCGGGCTCATACCATCAATTACCAGACATTTTACTCTCCCACGTCCTCAAACCTTTACCACCCCCTACCCCTCACTCATTCCATGCCCACTAGAAAACCCTCCCCCCTCTCACGTCATGCTTTATGCAACCTGCCCCTACCTTCCTGAGGCTCTCTCACAAAGAATGAAGCTCTTGTCCCTTAGCATACACTCCATATCCCCAACTACACAGTCAGTTCAAGAAGGATCCACCGTCTCAGGAGTCCCAACCTCCGCAGTCTCAGGGACCGCCGCAGCAGTTAGTGACACGTCCTCTGTCGGGACCGGCAGTGTGTTGGGGACCAAGAACTCTTCATTCCCCGCGGACGTCGAGGAGGCTCCAGCAGCAAGGCTCCATCCGCTCCCACCAGCACTCAACGCCTCTCCCCGCTTACAGCTGCCTCGGACTGTCGTCTTCTTCTGTTCGTCCGCCTCCTCGGGGCTCGAGTTCCCCACGTGCTGCGGTTTCCTCCCCGTTCGCCAGGCGGCAGGTCGTCCCCCCGAATCTCCAACCATTCCCAGACCTCTTCTGGGCATTCGAAGAAATGAGCCTTCCCCTGGGCCAGCACCTTCAATTTGGCCGGGTATAGTAACATGTACTGTAGGCCCATCTCCCGGAGTTTCTGTTTGACTCCCAGGAAGGATTTCCTTTGCTCTTGGACTTGCTGGGTGTTATCCGGGTAAATGGAGATTCTGCTGTTTTCATAGGAGAGGTTCGCCGATTCCCTTGCCGCCTTAAGAATACATTCTCGGTCTCTGTAATTGAGAATTTTGGCAATCAGGGCCTGCGGAGGAGCCCCCGGCCGCGGCGGAGGGACCAGCACTCTGTAGGCTCGCTCTATTAGAAAGACCTCCGAGAGACCCCTCGGGCACAGCTGCGTTCGAATCCAGTCCTCTAGGAAGCGTTCCGCATTTCCAGCCTCTGCCCGCTCCGGCACGCCTAGGACCCTGATGTTGCTGCGGCACGCCCTCCCTTCTGCGTCCTCCGCTCTTCTCTCCAGTTCTCCGGTCGTAACCTTGAGTTGAGCAACAGTTTGTTTGAGAGACGCTACCTCCCCTTGCAGCTGTGTTATGTTGCCCTCCGCGTCGGAAACTTTGTCGGCCACCTTCCGTAGGTCCGTCCGCAGTAAATTGACATCTATTGAGACAGTCTCTATTTGGCGTCCCAGTGCTGAGTGTGAACCCTGGATCGCCTTCAAGAGCTCCGCACGGGAGGGCTCCCTGGGCGCCTCCACCCCCTCTTCTTGACCCGACTGTCGCGTGATCCTCTGGGATGGGAGCCTTTGAGTGGTATACTGTGTTATGGTGTTCGGCTGCGTGGAGCGTGCCATTCTGTCTTTACGCATTTCGGGTGCCTCGGGTATCCCTTTCTACTCCCCGGTGGGCTGCCAGACCTTCAGTGGTTATTGACTACACCGCCTTTAGGGCAGTGTTGGACCCCAGGTCCCAGGAAACCTCCACGCAGTCCCGCACGTATATCAGCCACCGCTACTCTTCCAGGGGTCAGTGACTGACCAGTCTCACCCCACTACATCGAGGTGTCCCCCACTGTCCTTAGCCACCACATCCAATGATCTATGGCCGTGCCACCTCTCTTCTCCACTCACCACGCACCACCGCTTCAGTAGGGAGGAGGCCCCCCGGGCCGCAGGTAGGCCTCACCCCTCGTGTGTTCCACTTGGTGTCGCCGCCGCCGCGGGCCCCTCCTCGCAGGGGAGCGCCCTCTCCGCTAAGGTCCTTTGGGGGGCCAGCCCAACCGCTTCTCCGCTCACAGCCGGCGCCCCCTGGTAGGCTGCGTCTTGTAGGCAAGCCCCTATGCTGAGAGCTCTTCGCCGGCCCTCCCTCAGGGGCGGCTTATACCTCTGCGTTGCGTCCCACACCGATGCCACTCTGGACCGTGTCCCCAGGCTGTGTGGCCAGTCCAATCAATGCAGGGGGATCAAGGACAGCAGCCAGGTCCTACACCTGCTCCCAGGACCGCGATCGGGGGCCCGGGTTGAAGGGGACTCCGCGGCAGTGCGTCACCCCAAACGTCCACTCTCTCCAGGCCTCCCCTACCTGAGTCCGCCGTTCAGGGGCAGGTCTTGCACCTTGAGCCGAATCCGGCGACAGTCTGCTCCAGGATCCTCCAGAGGGGGTGCAATCGGGCCTATCACGACCTCCAGGCCCTTAAGGTCCGCTACCACCCCCTGCGCCAGCCGGCGTAAGGAGTCACCCCCGCACCACCGCGCCGATCGTCCCACTCGCCTGGCCCCTACGCCCTGGGATCCATGCGAGCAGCAGGCCCCCCGCCGGCGGCTCCGATCTTCTGGCCCGGCCGCGAACGCTGTTGTCTGCTGATCCCGGGGCCCTCCGCCTCCAGGTACACAGGCCTATGTCCCGGGCCTCGCCCTGCGTCAGGCCGCCACACCGCCTCACTGCTGGGTCTGCCGGTCCCACACACGACCTCCCCCGCATCCGATTGCACCCGCGGGGGGGTCGGGTCCCCGCCGTTATGCCCCTCCGTAAATCCGGGGCAGGTTCAGAGATTTTGGCAAGTCCTCCCAGGCGCTCCCCTGAGTGCGCCCACCGCTGCTGCGATTCTGGATGGGGGGGGCTTCACCTACCAGGTCGGGACCCCCGCAAGGCTACTTAGGGCCGTGACAATCCGAGAGCAGGATCCGGCGAGACGTTGATGCCGGTGCGGCTCCCGGACCCACCAGAGCTCCGCAGGCCCTCTCTCGCCAGGCGTTGTTTTTGTCTCCGGTCTCAGGCCTCAATCCTCGGCCTCCCGTAATTCCCAGTCCGGGGCTCCTCTGCTCAGTGAAATCCCTCGGCGTCACCAGGCACGGGGTGCCTGAAATCTCTCCCGGTGATGCCCCCAGGCGCTAGCAAGTCGCGGCGTGATCGATTCGGCCCCTCATGAGCCCTCACAGGATATTTTTACAGGATTTCTGGGCCGTTATGCAGGGAGCCGGAGGAGCTCACGTCCTGTCGGCCATGCTGCTTGGCCACGCCCCAAATGGCTGTATTCTTAATAGCCTCGTCAGAGCCCTCCATCCCTCCACCCCTAGCTTGGGGGATCTTATCTAGCCTGCTAGCTTCTATGTCCGTGGCTACCTGGACCCCTTTGATAATGGCCATATCGGATATTACTGATTGGTCAGCAAGAGGTGAAAATCTATTGCTCAATGGGAATCTGTTGTTGTCACATACTGGGTGCTAATATCACTAGATTGAGTAGTGGGATGCTCCTCTGTAGCTTTCAATGGCTGTTTCCTATTGACTACCTTTTTGAATAAGCTTGGTATACTCCCAATGCCTAAGCTGGTAGATTTCATGGTGGTGTGTGTGCGAGAGGCCTTGTGAATGAGGGCACTAGTGTCAACAGATGGTGCAATAAGCTCCTCACAGTCTAACAGTATATTGTCAATGCAGTCCATCACGCCCTCCCCTACCATCCCTACCCTCCCTACCACCCAGTCACTTTCCTTTTCCCCATAATGTCCGGAGGTAAAAAAAAGAAAAGCTGCAGTTTTTGTCCGGTAATGAAAAGAAAACGGTTATGTCTTTTGAATAGCTATGAAATAATGCACAGTACCTTGGGAGCAGAAAAAATCCGTAGTCCTTATGAGGAAGATTTCAGGGGGGTGGCCCAGCCCAGCCCAGCCTCTTCCAGGCTGTGTGTTGTATTTCCGCCTGTGGCGTAACAGGCGTGCCCCGTCATGCTCACGTGACCCGTGTGAATAAAGGACGTCACGTCCGCACGTACGCCAGTTGGTGACAGCGGAGTGATCGAATAAGCAGCAACCCCTGTGTCCGAGCCATTCATTCTAGGCCTTATAATATTACTATAGTGCCCCCATCCTCCAGAGTTCCCGGAGCCTATCACCCCGGGAACACAACAGCTGGCGACGAGGGTGGGCGTGCCCTCGCTGCAGGTGGTCGCCGATCTCACGCCGTGCTGTGCGGCGGCCGCGAGCCCGACACCTGGCTTGCGGTGCTCGTGCCCGGCACCGTTCACGCTGTGCGGCCGGAGCCGCGGGTGATCCAACGGCCCCTGAAGACGCTGCAGGAAGCGCTCCCGCACCCGGGGAGCGCGTCAGGTGCGGAGCATCGCCCCCCCCCCCCCCCCGGCGTAGCTGCAATTTGGCTCCACGTGTGTTCCCTGCAGTGCGGTGCGGCGCCCGACAGGCGTGTACATCATAGACCGGCCCACTGCACGGCGCAGGAACGGGGACACAGTGCACGCACGTGGCTAGGCCCTGGAGCACGCCCTGCAGGCCCGAATCAGGAGGAGTCACGCATTGCTAGCAAGGTACGAAGGGACACAGACCTACTCAGTGGGGACCTGCCCATCAGAACGTTTTGTCCTGAAAAGGGGAATAAGCAGCTTCACACTGCCATCAAGCATTGGCAACGGCAAAAGCGGCCGTGAAAAGGGGGTCCCAGAGCCAACAAGCATTGGCAACTGCAACTGCCGGCGAGTACATTGAAGCAGATTTGGGGGCATAACGTCAGCGTCTGTCCACGAGAGGCACTGAAGAGGGGTCGGGCGGAGTCAACACGCCTAATCCCGCACCTGACACACACAATGGCCACAATACCCCCGATAGAGCCATTCGTAGTAGAAGGTTCACTTTCCTCACTTGCGCCCAAATGGAAGGATTGGGTGGATCGCCTGCTGATATTCTTTGAGGCCACAAAAGTACATAAAGACCAAAAGAGGGCCATGGTCCTTCATCTTGGAGGCAAAGATGTGCATAACATTGCCAAAACCCTGGTGGAGGTCACCCCAAAGAACCACCACACACATATAAATGCCCTGAATGCCCACTTCGAGCCAATGGCCAACCAGGACTATGAGCGGTTCGTTTTCAGACAGGCTAGACAGCTGCCAGAGGAATCCCTGGACACGTATCACGCTCGCCTAAAAAACCTGGCATCCACATGTGGTTTTGCTGATGCCACAGAGGAGATCCGCGGTCAGATCATCCAAGGCTGCGGTAAACATCGTTTACCACGATGTTTTCACAACGCAGTACCTTTAGCACGCATCCCTTACAACGCAAGTCGTTACCACGACTTGCGCTGGAGGGCGCTAAAGGATTAAAAATAGTTAATTTACTATCCCAACACCTTCCCTAGGGTCCACGGGGACTGGTGTTAGAATAGTAAATTAAACTATTCAAAATCCGCACCCCCAATGCAAGTCGTGGTAACGACTTACGTTGTAAGGGATGCGTGGTAAAGGGATGCGTTGTGACGGTACGCGTTGTACCGTCATACATCCAAGGCTGCGCATCAGTCAAACTGAGGGAATGGATTCTGGAAGAATCGGGCAAGTCGTTGGCAGACATACTAACACTAGCGCACACCAAGGAACTATCGAAGGCGCGAGTCGCCCATATGGAGGCCGCTCTCCAGGCTCCCGTGAAAGCAGAACCGGTTAACAAAGTAACTGTAAAGTCACCGACAAAGTGGACTAAGAAAGGAACGGGGACAGCCACGTTGGGACCGCCAAAAGTATGTGGATACTATGGAGGAATGCCACACTCAGAGGCAGAATGTCCGGCAAAAGGAAAGTGGTGTTCGGCGTGTGGACGCTATTACCATTTTGAAAAAGTATGCCGATCAAAGTGATACCGCAAGCCCAGACAGGTGGTGAACACAGTACCCGAAGGGGATCCGAGTCCGAGCGATATGGACGATGATGAGGAAGAGGAGCGAACGGTGCACAAGGTACATATGATTGGCACGGCGACTCTGACGGCACGACGCTTGCCCCAGTGCGGAATCCAGATTGGGGCCCATGAAGTCATGGCAGTGGTTGACACCGGTGCCACCATCAATCTGATGGCGTCTGCGCTACACCAAACTCTCAATCCACCGCCAGTGCTAACCCCATCAGCCATCACGTCTTTGCATATGGACAAGATACACCTCTCCGGATCCGGGGAAAATTCAGGACCACCATATCACATGGAGACCGGTCTGTAACCACCAACATATTCGTATCTGAAGATGGACAAGGAATGTTGCTAGGATGCCGGGCAGCCGAAGATCTGGGAGTTGTGACCTTCGCTTTTGGCGTCCATCAAGAATCAATCCAACAGCTACTGGCGGAATTCGAAGAAGTTTTCCAAGGGATTGGAAAATTCAAAGGGAAGGAGGTGCATTTACACATTGATCATACAGTCCAGCCAGTCGCTTTGCGGCACCGCCGGATAGCGTTTCACCTACGTCCGTTGGTGGAGTAGGAACTTAAGAAACTAGAGGTGGCAGGGATTATAGAAAAAGTGACCGGTCCCACCCCCTGGGTTTCGCCGATAGTAGTCACACAAAAACCTAAACAACCGGGAGCGGTGGGAATATGCGTGGACATGCGACTTCCCAACGTCGCAATCAAGCGCGAACGCCACATCACGCCCACGATAGACAATCACCAACTAGTCCTAGATGAGGAATCGCGAAACATCACCACTTTCTCCACACACCTGGGGCTCCGGAGATATATTCGCCTCAGTTTCGGGATATCCAGTGCCGCAGAAGTTTTCCAAAACGTGATACAGGAACTCATAGCGGACATCCTGGGAGTGATAAATGTCAGTGATGACATCATGATTCATGCCAGAACTGTCCAAGAACATCACAATCGGTTAACCCAGGTGCTACGAAGATTGAGGGATGCCGGACTCACCCTGCACCACGAAAAGTGTGAATTTCTAAAAAGGAAATTACAATTCTTTGGGTACACCTTCTCGATTGATGGCGTCAACCCTGATCCAGAGAAGGTAAAGGACATCAAAGAAGCCGATCCTCCCACGACTGTCACGGAAGTCCGAAGTTTCCTGGGAATGGTAAACTATTGTGGCAGGTTCATTCGCGACTTGGCCAATTTGACATTGTCGCAGAGAGAACTCACCAAGGATGCCACCCCGTGGAGATGGGGCCCGGAACAAGACAAGGCTTTTCAAGACATCAAAGAGGCGTTGTTCGAAGCAACCACCCTGGCCTTTTTCGACCCGCGGAAGCTAACCCTCGTGGCTGTGGACGCCGGTCCCACAGGATTGGGCGCAGTACTGATGCAGAGACAGAGGGTGGAAGAAGACTGGACGCCAGTGGCGTTTGCGAGCCGGTCGCTCACAGAAACGGAGCAGAGATACTCCCAGATTGAGAAGGAAGCGATAGCGATACATTGGGGCTGCCGCCATTTCCACCTCTACGTCTACGGGAAGCCGTTTGTAGTCGCAACGGACCATAAGCCGCTTGTAGCCTTATTTTCCGGAACATCCTCTAAGCCCCCTCCGAGAATTGAAAAGTGGATGCTGCAACTCCAGAATTATAACTGCCGGGTAGAATACCAGCCCAGATCCAAAAACCCCGCTGATTATCTATCACGCCATCCTCGAGCGGCAACTCGGGAAGTAATGGAGGACGCAGCTGACACGGAGGAATATGTGAGGTGCATCACCGCTCGATCCTGCCCATTACCAATATCCATGGAGAAACTGGCGGAAGCAACCCGAAGAGATGACTGTCTCCAGAGAGCCATTGCTGCGGTGCGACACGGCAACTGGCATAAAGCCAAGGAGGAGTGGAGATTCCTGACCAGTGAGGCGCAACGAATTCTGGACAGCCTTTATCATGTGAGAGAGGAGCTAAATGAAGACAGCACTGGGTGTCTGCTGAGGGGTCATCGTCTGGTAATACCCTCATCCCTGACCTAACACGTCATCCAATTGGCTCATGTCGGCCATCAAGGCATGGTCAAAACAAAGTCCCGCCTTCGCACAAAAGTGTGGTTCCCACTGATGGATGACCTAGTTGAATCCACGGTCCGATCTTGTGCGGCTTGTCAAACAGCCGGAGAAACGCCTCGACCGGCTCCTATCCTAGTGGAACCTCGGCCAAAGTCACGGTGGGAATGTGTCAGTCTCGATTTTGGCAGCCTCCCAGATGGCCGCCACACCCTGGTAGCCATTGACGACCACTCCAAATATCCTGAAGTCGAGATCATCTCCACCCCCAGTGCTGCCGAGGTAATTCCCAAGCTTGAGAAAATAATGGCTGCTCACGGACTGATGAAAGAACTAAAAACAGACAATGGGCCTCCCTTTCAAGGCCAAGAATTAGCTAACTACCTACGGGCTTTGGGCATCCAACTTCACTGAATCACTCCAAGATGGCCCCAGGCCAATGGCGAGGTAGAAAGATTCATGCGAACTCTTAACAAGGTAATCCGAATTGCGCATGACAAGGGGCAATCTCTCGAACTGGCCCTGTTCACATTTCTCAGGAGTTATCGCCAAACACCTATTACCACAACGGGCGTTGCTCCCAGACACCTGCTTATGGGTCGAGTAATCATGGACTCCATTCCTCACCATCCGCAATGGCAGCCTGAGTCTCCCAATGATGACCAAGTGGAAGCCCGGCGCAGGAAGACGCATGCTCAGGTCAGCCAACGGAGAAGGGCCAGGCCACCCCAAATTGTCGTGGGAGATGTTGTACTACTCAAGAATAGGGCCAACAGTGGAAAATTCCGACTGCCCTATGAGCGAGAGCCGTGGACAGTAGTCAACGTCAAGGGAACCCGAATAGTTGCCACCAGAGGGAGAGAGAGAGACTGTGACTCGAAATGTTTCATACTTCAAGAAATATCAATCCGGGAGCGTCAGTGCCCCCTCCACACCGGTCGGAGAAGACCTCGTCTCCCCCGCCAGAGCACCAGTCAGGGGTAAGGCCAACGTCAGTGATTTTATGGACGTGTCCAGTCAGATGGAAGGATCCCCAACTACTGACGAGGTGCCCAGCCAATGCCAAGGAGCGGGAGATATAAGTCTTAACCACCAAGAAAGCGGGCCTGAAGGCGCGAGTGAAGCAAATCCGCCAAGTCCTGCTGCAGCTGAAGTCCCGAGCAGAAGTACAACACAACATCGGCTGTGGAGGAATCCCGCGCCCTCCAGTCGCCTGAGAGACTACTTCACGTAAGACTGTTCCGGTTATTTAGCGCTTATTTGCGAGAGTTGGTGTGTTGTTATGATGAGCGATAGACTGTGAATGGCGTATGAAGATCACGTTTCTTACACAATTACATTTTTGTTTTTTTTATTGGTTGGGGAGGAATGTTGTATTTCCGCCTGTGGCGTAACAGGCGTGCCCCGTCATGCTCACGTGACCCGTGTGAATAAAGGACGTCACGTCCGCACGTCCGCCAGTTGGTGACGGCGGAGTGATCGAATAAGCAGCAACCCCTGTGTCCGAGCCATTCATTCTAGGCCTTATAATATTACTATAGTGCCCCCATCCTCCAGAGTTCCCGGAGCCTATCACCCCGGGAACACAACAGCTGTGACGGGCGCGCCCGGCTGCGGCCCGCGCAGCTGCGATTGTGCCTCGTTATTAAGCGCCACAAGGCGCGAAGACAGTGACGCTACCTGCGTGCTGCTGGCTCCCTGGGGGCTGTGGTTCCTGCCCGGCTCTTGGTGCGAGTATACCAAATTTGACAGAAAGTTAGGTTTCTCTCCAGAAAGAGTGCTTTTTCTGATTTGGTTTAAATCAGTTCCGTAGTTTTTTTAAATTATAGGTTCAAAATGTATGTATATATAGTTACGCTGTAACAGTGCGGAACTGCCATGGAGTATTGTGCTACCCCTAGCTCTAAACAAGCGATCTGATTGGCTGCTGCAACCTAAAGAAAATGTTGTAACTGCTATTTCATTTCTGACTAGGGGACATGGTCCCCATGTTGCAGAAAATTATTTTAAAAAAGAAATATGTGGGCAGGGTAAGCATACACTGACCAGTAGGGCCTTGCAGGAAGTGTCCCATGAGGTCACATTATTTTATGTTTTTCTTTGCTGCATCGCGGTGCTACAGTAGTACCGCAAAGGCTACCCCCCTCCACCATGAAGATTCACTAAAGTACTGCAGTGCCACGGCGTAGCAAACTAAATAATAGTGGGGCCCTTGGGATGTTGCACGACCATGGGGGTTGGCCAACAAAGGGAGGTTGGGTGCACAAGGAGGTTTAGTGCTCACTAGGGGCTGGGGTTGGGGGCTCATGGAGGTGGGGTTGGGCGCACGGCTCTGGTGTGGTGTTGGTATAATAAGCTATGATAATAAAGTATTGCTTAACTTTATGTTACAAAAACTCTGGAAATTCACTGAAAAAAAACAAAGTTAAACTGACATTATAGTTAGGTATGACAATAATATCTTACTCTACATAAAAAAATACGTAGAAATTCACTAAGGAGCGAAGGTTAAAGTGACGTTATAATTAGGCGAAAAATGTCTGTTAAAGCATAGCATCCCTCAAATTCACCTGTTATAATTTTTCTTTTTCCCACTGTGGTTCTTTCTTGATTTTAAAACAAACAAGCTGGTATTGTGTTTAACGCATGTATCCCAGATGTAAATGGTGTACTGGGAGAGTCAATGTGCCTATTGCAGTCTTCAATACAACCCACTAGAAGTGTTGGGCAGAGGGAGCAACGTGGGGGTGAGCACCAAGGCCTTGAGTGCACACCTTTTGAGGTAAGTATAGGGCTGTGAGTTCTCCCCTAGATTTAAACATACTCAACACACTGTTTAGCCTATCTACCAAGGCGGCCGGTCGTCAGATTTGGTTTGAATCAGGAATATTTCACACTGCTTTGGGTTCGTTGAATCCCATGTGCCTCCAGGTTGTACACAACAGCATCCTGTTCTGAATACATCCCCATTTTGAGGTCTCTAAGCAAACTTGCTAGGGGGGGGGCTGATGTAGATTTCCAAGCCATCGTCAGCCTACATTTTCGAGTGCAAGAGCATGGTCTGAGTACCGTTGTATGTTTCTGGTGGCCTTGGTGCTTTTCACCAGGCCTAGCAAGCAGTGCCCGAGGTCTGTAGGGATTGGTGTGCCTCTTATATCAGATACGACTGCTGTCACTTCGCCTAGTACCTTGTGATCTGCTGGCAGAGCCACACCATATGGTAAATATGTGCATCTGCTCACCTACAACAATTATAGGCCTCTTTCAGATACATCCTCACAAGGCGGCCGGTGTGGTGGAGGTAATTCAAGTGAGTGGATTGTAAACAGGCATTCCCTGAGATGCCTTTGACCATGGATAAGCAGCTCATCCATTGGGCATCTGTTTGTTCACGCCCTATGTCGCCCTCCCATTGCCTCTTTAGTGTGCAGCAGCTCCTCTCCAGTTCGCGTGCACCTTGTAAGGCTGTTACCTCTTCCGGGTCCTACCATGTGTCAATAAGGTTTGCAATTCCTTCGATGTCACTGGAGCATCTTGCATTCTGCTCTAAATTAATGAGAGTTGACCCCTAAAGGCAGAATACAGAAGGAAGCTGCTTGTGGGGAGTACCGCTGTTGTCATTAAACCCTCAAACATGTGGAGCAGTCCACCTGTAAACAGCTTCCTCACTGAAAAAGCCCCACATCTGTCCAGAGTTGGGTATCGTGTAGGGCGCACAATTCCCTCCTTTCGAGTACCAGACATTAACGTAGATCCGGAGTGTATGGGGTGTGCACTCTCATGACGTTTAGTCTCGTTTTCCAAGTGAGATGTGCCACACGCATCAACCACTCAAGGATGGGGCCCATGGATGTGGCCAGAAAGCAGTGTCTCAAGTCCCGAAGAGTCACCATCTAGTCAGCGCATGGCTCATTGTAATTGGGCCACTATACACTAAGAGTAATAGTTTGGGGCACTTAGGTCATCGGGCATATAGCTTGGGGACAGCAACTTGATGTCTACCTGTGCCCCATATAAGTGCAATCAGTTGAGATTATAGTTCCTTATAGAAACTCTGCCCAGGCAATGCGGGAATTGCGGAGAAAAAAAGAACAACAGCCAGGGAAGTACCAACATCTTGGAGACTGCAATGCATTATATGTGGGATCATTTCAGCTTGCACCAGAAGGGAGTTGAGGTCCTTACGGCAATCAATGTCCTTCCAAGGTTGCCAGCTATCACATTGCCCTCTGAATGATAGCTACGGATCCTTAGATGTTTAATGGTCTGAAATTGCCATTGGAAAGGTGTATGTGGCAGCACTATGTGTTGGGCTTCAGTCAAAGACGTCAGAGGGAAAAGACACAACTTGTGCCAATTGATCCGGAGGCCCGAGACCCTGCCAAAGTCCTCCAATAGAGCGGCCATGTGCTCCACGCTATCTCCGCCCTCACTGAGATAAATCAGGGCATCATCATATCCATACAGAGATAGTATGTGCCACCTTCTGTCTGTAACCCTCAGTCATGCCCTCTCTGGTTAGTAGTTCACAGGCCAATTCCATGAAGAGCACAAATACGATCAGCGAGACGGCCGCCTTGACGGGTGCCCCTCCCTATCGGAAAGGGGTCAGAGATTACATGCCAATTTCACTCTGGCAGTTGGCAATAGAGTAAAGTAGCCTGACCCAGGAGAGTAACCCCTCCCATGCGGTACCTGCAAAATACCCCCATGAGATATAGCCATTCAAGAGTGCTAAAGGTCTTCTCGATATCAAGAAATGCCACCCACGCCAAGTCCTAGAGAAGCGCACAGTCCATGGACATAAACAAGCAACGTAGATTTAAGAAAGTGTTTCTGCCCAGAAGGAAGCTGTTGTGGTCCAAGTGTACCAGTGTCGTTGCTACGGTACCAGACGGTTAAACAGTACTTTTATAATTTAAGTTTAGAAGGGACAGCAGATGCTAAGACCCTGCCAACAGTGTGTCTCTATCGGGTTTTGGAATGACCATGATTATTGTCTCGCCATCAAACTCAGTATTCACCCCTGTGTTTGCACTGTCTCATACATCTGCAGTTAGTTGGGGCTCAGTTGTTGCGCATAGGGTGCATTCAATTTGACGGGAAATTCATCAATTCCCAGGGATTTACCACTTGCCATTTGTTTTATAGTTTAATGTATCTTCACTACCAGCGGCGCGTCCAAGTACACCTCTGTAGGGGGGATACCGTTCACATATGGAGGGTATCCAGATATCTCTCTAGAGAGGGTGCAGTGTATGACCCTGCATAGTAGGAGGTGAATGTCTTGTTGATCTCATCTTGCGCATTTAATTAAGTCCTCTACTAGGTTCATATTGCTACTGTTGGGAGACAGGGGTTCTCTGATCACAAAAGCCATGCATGTAGTCATCCTGGCTTGTCAGCCCCCGAGTGTCGATGGGCTACATATTCTCTATAGTCGAGTTTGCATAGGCAAGACAGAGCAGCAATGTAGTTCTGCCTCACTTGTGCCAGATGGGACAGGGCATCAGATTCTTGGATAATAGTGAGCTTGTGTGTGTGTGTATCTCAATCTCTAACACTCTGAGTTCCCAATGAAGCATCAGTCCCTTGCCAATGGTTGATTTAACGCATAGTCCCTTTAGAACAACTTTAAAAGCCTCCCATTCCACAAGGGCGTCTGATGCAGTGCCAGCATTCTCTAGGAAGTATTGATCTACTGCCTCTGCCAGTGAAGCTTGAAGTGCATTATCGTGTAGTGCTTCTATGTGGAGGCACCTCATTGGGACGGGAGCCCCCGCCCCACTTTAGGGGCACTTTAAGTGGGTTATGATCAGACAGCACGGGACCCAGATACTCCACTGTCTCCCCATCTTGTTGACCACCTTCTGGGTACAGTAAAAGAGGTTTATGCGATGTTGTAGGTCATGAACCTCTGAGTAATCGGAGTTTTCTCTCATTTCCGAATAAAGCAGTTGCCCAAGATGCACTACTTGTGTGTGTGTTGCGCATTGTTGAGGGCACTCCGTCGTGGTTATAAATTGAGCCCCCTGAACAAGGTGGGCTGGATCTGGCTCTGTTTGAGGCCAGGGCTATGTTGAAATTTCCACCCCAAATACAGGTGGAGAATGCATTTGCGAGAATGGAGGGCATGAGGGAATTCATGAAAAATGTTTGATTGGGGTTGTGGGTGTATAGTGCAATCAGTGACAATGGTGCCCCATCCAAGGTGGTTCCCAACACTCTGTATCTACCATCAGGGTCTATGGAGGAGGCCTGCACTTTGAAGGGAACTCCCGGGGCTATCCACATTAGTGCCCGCCCAGCATATCTATAGTATGTAGTCCCCACCGCTATGCCACTCCATCATTTATGAGAGTTTCAGTACCTCCTCCCAGTTGAGGTGAGTCTCCAGTACAAAGGCATATGTATGTGGCAAAGCTTCAGGAATAACTGGACTTTGTATCATTTAACATAATTAACCAAACCCCTGACATTGCACATGAGGATATTATATTTTTGTCTAGTAGTGCCAGTGGTATCTCAAATGATTCATGTTGTGGAGATTGACCCCCGTGGCACCACCTCCTCCCTCCCTACCCACCCGCGCAACAGTATGTGGTGCTGCAGCATTCCATCAAGCAATAAAGTTATTAAATAACTGTGTAGCAAAACTCATGAGCGAAACCCAAACTCCCCTCCGTAGGTCAATGCTAGGCCTGGGTGGAATTTTTTATTCTGCCAGTGGAATCAGAGGAATTTAGTAATTGCAAGTTTCTCTTATAACGTGGAATTACTGATATATTTTGCTGCTCCGCCAGCAGAATTAATCTGAAGTGGTTGTTGCTTTAAAAAAAAGGACTGAAAGAAGGAGCAATCCCTCTATGTTTAAAAATCACTGCAGATTAAAGTTTAATCTGCAGTATTTTTAAAACGTCGGGGGACTCCTCCCTCTTACGCCCCGGTTTAGAAACCAAACCACTGCAGTGCAAGTGCATACTCCTCGGCACCCTTACATACCCTGCAGTAATTACTGCAGAGTATGTACGGACGCCGAGGGGTATGCACTGCAGTAATTCCTAAACAGGAAGAGAAGATGTTTATCAATGAATCAGTATTTGTATAGCGCAACACTGTAACCCCTGAGGGTATATGGGCATGGAGGGTGCCACATCTCAGTCGAAGAGCTAGGACTTGAGTTTCTCCCTGAAGTTGGCCAGGGAAGGTGCTGTTCGGAGGTGGAGGGGTAGGTCGTTCCAGGACTTGAACGCAATGAGGAGAAGGACCGGCCCCCGCTGCGGCTGTGAAGGATGCGGAGGGGTGTGCATGGGCAAGCGAGAAGGAGCACAGGTATCTAGCAGGTAGATGGAAATTCAGTTGATGGTTGATTTCGGATGGTCCTTGATTATGCAGGGCCTAGTAGGCGTGCTTGAGGATCTTGAACTGGCATCTCTTATGGATGGGAAACCAGTGGAGGTTTCTGAGTGAGGGGTGATATGGGTCCACAAGGGGACATTCAGGATGAGTCGAACTGCAGCATTCTGTATGGTCTGGAATCTTCTGAGCAGCTGCGTGGAGATGCTGGCATAGAGAGCATTGCCATAGTTGAGGCAGCTGGTGATGAGGGCCTGAGTGATGGTCTTTTTGGTGTTAACAGGAACACACATGGAGATTTGGAGGAGCATGCAGATGGTGTGTAAGGAGAAGGAGGTGACTGCATTGATCTGTCATTTTATGGTCAGTTATCTGTTGAGGATAATGCCTAGGTTGCGTGCATGGTCTGACAGTGTGGCTGTTGGTCTAAGTTCTGCTGGTCACCAGCTGGGGTCCCAGACAGAAGTATGCCTCCCGAAGACCAGTACTTTAGTCTTGTCGGAGTTGAGTTTGAGGCAATTTTCTCTTATCCAGTTGGCTATGTTAGTCATGGCGTAGTATAAGTTGGTTTTGGCTTCGGAGGGGTCCTCTGTGAGCAAGAGGATTTTTTGGGTGTTGTTAGCAAAGGAGATTATGTTGAGGCATGGGATCTGCCTACATCTGCGAGGGGGGTCATGTAGGGGGTTGAAGAAGGTGCGGCTGAGGGATGATCCTTGGGGTACGCTGCAAGTTATATCCTTGGGTTCGGAAGCAAAGGGAGGCAGTAGGATGCTCTGTGTGCATCCAGTAAGGAAGGAGGCGATCCACATGAGGGTGTTTTGCTCTATGCTGATGTTGTAGAGCCTGTCGATGAGGGTGTGGTGGGAGATGGTGTCAAACCCAGCAGAGCGGTCAAGGAGGATCAGAGCCAACGTTGCTCCACTGTCGAGCAGAATTCTGATTTTGTCTGTGACAGCGATCATTGCTGTCTCAGTGCTGTGGTTAGCACAGAACCCTGATTGTGAGGTATCAAGCAGGTGGTTTTGTTCCAGGTATTCGGTGAGCTGTTGGTTGATGGCTTTCTCAAGTTCTTTGGCTGGGAAGGAGAGCAGGGAGAAAGGTTGATAATGTTTTAGATTGTTGGAGTAAAAGGGGGAGTCTGACTTCGCCGTGTTTCCATCTGTCAGGGAATGCTGCTGTGGAGATGGAGGTGTTGATGATGTTGATGAGTTCCATGCTGATGGGATTGGATCCAAGGCTGAGGAGACTGTAAGGGCAGGTGTTTCTGGGTGCCCTGGAGTGAGTAGAAGACATGATGGCCAAGGTGGTCTGAGTGGTGAGCGGGGACTAGGTGGTGAGCAAGAGGATTTTTTGGGTGTTGTTAGCAAAGGGGATTATGTTGAGGCATGGGATCTGCCTACATCTGCGAGGGGGGTCATGTAGGGGGTTGAAGAAGGTGCGGCTGAGGGATGATCCTTGGGGTACGCTGCAAGTTATATCCTTGGGTTCGGAAGCAAAGGGAGGCAGTAGGATGCTCTGTGTGCATCCAGTAAGGAAGGAGGCGATCCACAAGAGGGCGTTTTGCTCTATGCTGATGTTGTAGAGCCTGTCGATGAGGGTGTGGTGGGAGATGGTGTCAAACCCAGCAGAGCGGTCAAGGAGGATCAGAGCCAACGTTGCTCCACTGTCGAGCAGAATTCTGATTTTGTCTGTGACAGCGATCATTGCTGTCTCAGTGCTGTGGTTAGCACAGAACCCTGATTGTGAGGTATCAAGCAGGTGGTTTTGTTCCAGGTATTCGGTGAGCTGTTGGTTGATGGCTTTCTCAAGTTCTTTGGCTGGGAAGGAGAGCAGGGAGAAAGGTCGATAATGTTTTAGATTGTTGGAGTAAAAGGGGGAGTCTGACTTCGCCGTGTTTCCATCTGTCAGGGAATGCTGCTGTGGAGATGGAGGTGTTGATGATGTTGATGAGTTCCATGCTGATGGGATTGGATCCAAGGCTGAGGAGACTGTAAGGGCAGGTGTTTCTGGGTGCCCTGGAGTGAGTAGAAGACATGATGGCCAAGGTGGTCTGAGTGGTGAGCGGGGACTAGGTGGTGATCATTCCGCAGGTGGGCACTTTTTGGTTGAGGTTGTTGAATTTGAGAATATTGAGTTGGAGGTTGAAATTGTTGTAGATGGTGGCAATCTTGCTGTGGAAGTAGTCTAAGAGGGTGTCGCAGAGTTCTTAGGAGGGGTGGATGATGTTCTCTATGGCTTTTGGATTGGAGAATTACTTGACTATTTTGAAGAGTTTCTTCATGTGGTTAGCCGCAGGGTCGATGCAGGCTGTTTTGGCGTCTTTCTTGGCTTCCTTGATGTGGAGGTGGTTGTGGCTGAGGACTACTTTCTGGGCAGACAGGTTCTTTGTGGCGTGACATTATTTCTCGAGTCAGTGGCAGTTGCGCTTGATGGCTCTGAGCTCAGGAGTGTACCAGCAACCTTGTTTGGAGACTTTGTTGGTTTTAACTGGTTTCCGCAGGGCAATTCTGTTGATGCATTTGGTGATCCGTGTGGAAAATTTCTGGACGGCCTGGTCAACGTCTGATGAAGTTTCGGGTTGGGTGGTGCTGAGGGCCTGTGCCCACTGTGTCTCGGTTATCTTGACCTAGCTATTGTGGGAGGTGCTATGGTGCTTGGTGATGGTGTAGTGAAAGTTGGAGATAGCATATTGAATGACGCCGTGGTCAGTCTATGTGAGTTCTGTGACGTGGCTGGATTTGACTCTGGCGCTGGAGCTGAAGATGGAGTTGAGTGTGTGTCAGCTTTGTGCGTGGATTCGGTGACCAGTTGGGTGAGGCCAATATTTTTTAGGTTCTCCAGGAGGGTGGTAGAGTTGGTATCATTGAAGTGGAAATTGAGGTCGCCGAGCAGGATGTAGTGGTCGGAGTCGATGGCTAGGCGGGCAATGAGGTTAGGGATGGCGTTGCAGAAAGCAGTTTGGAATCCCGGAGGTCTGTATGCAAGGTTGCCTCTTATCATGATGTTGTTGTCTGTCTGTAGTTGGAAGTTTAGGTGTTCCATGAGAGGTGTGGGGTCATCATTAATGACAGTGCATCGGATGGTTTCCTTAAAAATGATGGCGATGCCCCCGCTGTGTTTGTTAGTGCAGTCTTGGTGTATTATCTTGTAGCCAGCAGGTGTTGCAGTGGCAATGTTGGAGGTTCGGGGAGGGGCTGAGCCACATTTTGGTGATGAAGGCAACATCGGGGAGAGGGTGGTGATGGTGTTCCAGATTTCCATAGCATGTTTGCAGAGGGAGCGGGCGTTGAGCAGGATGCATTGGAGCGATTCCAGGTCGTTCCTGGTCTTCTGAATGGAAGCGGCATGGCATTCCGGGCGAGCTGGCAGTTCTGTGTTGTAGGAGGAGCAGCAGTGGTAGCAGGTGAAGGGTCCTTTGACTGATTGCGGGGAGTACGTGCCTCATCTGGTGGTCTGGTGTCCAGGATCCAGAGCTCCTTGGTGGTGTAGCGACGGATGGCAGGCCCCTTGAGCTGAGCATGGTCCAGGCACGGACCGGTGCAGATAGGCTTGCCTTTAGCATGCCTTCGGCACACGGGCCGCAGCCACGCAGCTGCCTCCATAAGTAGTCCTGAGAGGTGGGAGGTGCCAGCAGGGAGGGTGGGAGGGAGGGAGCGGGAAGCAGCAGAAATTGTGAGAGATTTGGCGATCGGCAAGTGGTGACGGCAATACTCAGTAAAAGACTCTAAAGAGTCTAAAACTGAATACCAGTGCCAAAGAAACAAATGAGAAGTGAAAACAACCGACAAACCTACTCCAGAAATGTTTAATTATAGGCAGGCAAAGTTGCCACAGCGTCACTGAACCGGAGGCTCAGGGGACTGTGGCGCAGTTGAGATACGAGGCAGAGTGAGAGCAGCGAACTAGAACATGAAGGTCAAGGACTGCTCATAGGAGTCACACAGCCGCCTCCATAAGTAGTCCTGGGAAGTAGGAGAGACCTGCAGGAAGGCAGGAGTGAGGGAAGCAGCAGAAATGGTGGGGGACTCGGTGAGCGGCAAGCAGTGACAGCAATACATAGCAAACGACTCTAAAGAGGCTTACATTGAAAACAAGTACCATAGAAACAAATGAGAAGTGGAAAGGGGGCAAAACAAACCAAGGCAACAACAGACAAAACTACACCATAAAATTAAATTTACAGGCAGGCGTGGTTCCCACAGCAGGACCAAACCGAGGGGTGGGGCTCAGGGGACTGCAGTGCAGTCACTATAACTGGAAACGCCTGGCAGAGATGTAAGGCAGTGTGGGAGCCTCAATCTAGACCATGGAGGTCAGGGACTGCTCTATTAAAAACCACTGCAGGGCAAAGGGCAAAGAATTGGACAGAAGGGGTCATTATGCTGACCTACTGTGTGGCTACAGGGAGACAACAAGATACAAGAGGCCTTTTCCTGGAAGTACCCAGCTGAGCTTTGGCACCTGGACCTGACCTGGACCCTGCTGGTGGCCTCTGCCTGACACCATGTGAGTCTCTAAGCACTTCCTTTAAGGTCCTGCTGCCTTAGATGTAGAGGTGGACATAACTTGTGTAATTCAGTGTTCTGTAATCACGCAGATTTACTTACAAATTCCGTGAGATTATGCATAATTCAGCGAGCAGACTAATTTTGGGATTAACGCTATTTTCTAAATCAAAAATGCCCCTTCATGTCCAAAATGGGTGCCAGAATGCATTTTGCACTAAGAAATAGTGCTAAATGCAAAAAAAAATGAATGGCAAGCACGAGCGGCAACTCACACTTGCTAAATGTGCTCTAGGGGTAGGATTTTCACCCAATTTACCCGGCCATTAAACTCTGTTTCTTAGTGCAAAATGCTTTCCTCATGCCCAAACTGGGAGTGAGAAGGCCTTTTACGCAGACATAGCTCTAAATGTGCCGTTGCGGTAAGATTTTTGCCCAATTTACTTCTGGCATCTAGCGCTATTTTTTTGCTCAAAATGCAGCAGAACACAAATAGTGAGCGTGCTCTCAGAATTTAAAACGTAACACCATGGTGGGGGTTTTTCTTTATTAATAAGAATAGCTATTTATGGTTACTAAATGTGTTCTTGTGGTAGGATTGTTTTTCCCCAAGTTACTCTTAATTATGTGAGCAGGCATAATAAGGTTATTATTTGTGATTTCACATCAAAGAGTAATGTGAGCCTACTCTGATTATACCAGTGTGATTGAAGACACACCAGGGCCTACTTAGAAGTGTATTCCTTTGGTTGATTTTTTTTCCAGGGTTTTATATAGCGCAAATTTAACGCAAAGGTATCAGAGCAGTAGTTGCGTTACATAAGGACACATTCATTTTTGTTAAGCACAGGGAGATTAAGTGATTTGCTCAGAATCACAGGATGTTGAACATTGTTGCTGAGACTCGAACCCGGTTCCCCAGATTTGAGGTCAACCCCCTAGCTGTTAGGCCCATTCTCTCCCCAAGACTTGGTTGAGACTTAAAAGATTTGGGGCCTGATTTAGAGTTTGGACAATGAGTTGATTCCCCATAAGTATTTGGTCTCTGGGAAAATGGTAAGGATCAGATGTGTTCACGGGGATATAAAAACCATACCCAGTAGCTAGAATCAGTCTCCGAACTGAACTCGGCATAGAAGTTTTGACCGAGGTAGGAGTCCTGCCTTTTCTACCTGAACCTCTTATAATAGGCATAGACAAGCCCTGCTTCTCTGATCTCTTGTTAGGGAACCTGCAGAATAACCCCGCTCTGAAGAACCCCCATGATGGCCTGCTAGCCTCCGAGCCCTGGACCATAATGTCACAGACCCCACAAGCCTTACCGTCTGCCTATAGCGTTGTCTTGCAGGGATGACATGAATAACCTCCCCCGTCTCTTACCTACTCCCCTGTCCTACCTTAATAGTACCAGACCGGGGCGTGGTGACAGCCGGGGGGCAGGAATCCTGGAAATGAGGTGTCTAAAGGTGTGGTTAAACAATAAGGGACCCTCCTGGGTGAATATGCCTTCCTGCCTCGGAACCTGAGGGAAGGCCAACAATTACAATCCGTACAAGAGCACGCACATTGTTCTCAGGCATACATTTGAACAGGAGGGTAAAGTGGAACCATAGTCACCTGAAGGAAAGGAAGGGTCAAGGCAATCCTTAGTTGTGAAGAGGAAGGGAACAATGCGCTCCTGCGCTTGTTGTCCGGCTGAACGGTAGAAGAAATGGGTAAGATGATACCAGGAAAATAATATTCAGGGCAAAGAAAGACAATGCGTTCCTGTGCTACCAATTTCAACAAGACAAAGTATGGTGTTGCGCTCCTGCGCTCACCGTGTCTATGAGATGCAAAACAAAGGGCAAAGTATGGTGTCGCGCTCCTGCGCTCACCGTGGATTCAAGACAAGAAAGGTAACGCTCCCAGCGCTTACCGGAACACTAAGGCCAGGTACGGTGTTGCGCTCCTGCGCTCACCGTGCTGATAAAGAAGAAAACAGAAAAGCAAGGTGACGGTAACGTGCTCCTGTGCTCCCTGTGCTGTGCCGAGAAAACCCCAAAGGCAAGGTGACGGTAACACGCCCAGCGCTTACCAGAATACCATGGCCAGGTACAGTGTTGCGCTCCTGCGCTCACCGTGCTGCGCATGCAGGAACAGAAAAGCAAGGTGACGGTAACGCGCTCCTGCGCTCACCGTGCTGTGCCGAGACAACCCAAAAGCAAGATGACGGTAACGCGCTCCTGCGCTCACCGTGACTCGAGAAGCGGATCAGGCAAAGGTAACGGTAATGCACTCCTGCGCTACCGTGCGGGCTAGAGCACCCGTTCGGGTGCTAGGAATATCGTCCAAGTGGAATCAGAAGCACCGGGATGAGCGTCCATCCGTTACTTAATGGTGCGACACCCCGAAGTAGTTTGGTGGTAACCCGCGGTACTGCGCTGCTGTAAGCGCTAGACCGCAACCCACCCTGTTCATCCATAGTACGTTCGGGAACATGACACATAGACACACATTTTAGGACAGCCCAATTAAACGATAGCAGCCTCGTCAATGCCTGGCAAAATGTTAAAGAGGCACAGGACTCACCTCGACAGACCTACCCATGTTTTAGAGAACGTAATGGACTGCTATATAGAATAGCGAAAGAGGGGCAAGAGCCACAGTTGGTAGTACCCACCGACTTCAGAGATCAGGTCCTTTTTTTTGCCCATGCTCATCTCCTTGCGGGGCATTGTGTGGCAGAAAAAACAGCCCAGTCAATACTTGAGAATTCTTATTGGCGGGAATCCATGCTCAAGTGAAGAAGTATTGCCAAGAGTGCTCAATATGCCAAAAAAAAAAAACCTACGTCCCTCGAAGGTCCCACTAAACCCCCTCCCCATCATTAGTAAACCTTTTGACCGCATCGGAATGGACCTTATAGGGCCTCTTCCTAAATCCACCAGAGGTTATCAGTATGTCTTAGTTATAGTGGACTATTCAACACGGTATCCGGAAGCACTTCCTTTATGCTCTGTTACCTCCACCACAATAGCACATCGACTGATAGAGGTCTTTTCACGGATGGGGTTTCCCCAAGAAATCGTTACCGACCAAGGGACCCCCTTTGTATCCTGTATGATGAGACAGGTGTGTAGACAGCTAAGTATAAAACACATCAAAACATCTGTCTATCACCCCCTGACTGGTGGCCCTATAGAGCACTATAATGGTCATCTTAAACTTACCCTCAAGAAGATGTTAACTGGGGATGGTAAAAACTGGGACCAACTTCTCCCTTTGGCCCTGTTCGTTCTCCGAAGCCAGGTACAAAGCAGCCTTGGGGTTTCTCCCTTCGAGCTTCTCTTTGGGAGAAAACCCTGCACACTTCTTGAGATAACTAAGGAAAGCTGGGAAACCGATGAAACCCAGGATGCTCGTGCCCTACTGAATTATACTAACCAGATAAAAACCAGATTATACAAACTCAGAACCCTGGCCTATGATTCTCTGGAAAAAGCCCAAGAAAAACAAAAATACGTTTATGATAAAGGAAAAAAATGGAGTGAGCTAGATATTGGGGATTGGGCTTTGGTTTTATCACCCTCCTCCACACATAAATTGAAGAAGGAGTGGCAGGGTCCTTTCCAAGTTTAAAAGAAAATAGGAAAGACCACATATATATCTTAGCCCTTTCAATTTCTAAAACACAAATGTACCAGATCAATCTACTAAAAAAGTGGTTAGGTCCCCTCCCTAGTGTTACGCCTAATGTATCCACTATAGAAGACGTTCCACATACGGTTGATGCCTCGACCATTATTACCGAGCTGACTGAAAACCAAAGTAATGAAGTACACACACTTCTACTTTCCTTTAAGGACATATTTTCAGACCAACCATGAAGAACGTACCTGACAACACATTCCATCCCCACCCAAGAAGGAAAAATAGTCAAGCAAAAACCATATAGAGTCCCAGAAGCCCAACGAGTTGCTCTTAGGAAGGAGGAATCCCAGATGTTGAAGATGGGTGTCATAGTGCCCTCCCGCAGCAACTGGTGTTCTCCCGTGGTACTGGTACCGAAACGGGATATTAGCCTCCGGTTCTGTATTGACTTTAGAGCTATCAACCGGATATCAAAGCAGAATGGATATCCCCTTCCTAGGGTTGATGAGCTGATAGAACTCCTTGGGGATGCCCGTTACATCTCCACAATCGACCTCACCAAATGCTATTGGCAAATACCCCTGAACCCAGACGACCAGGAAAAAAACACTTTTTCAACTCCTGATGTGCTCTATCACTTCACAGTGTTACCCTTTGGGTTACACGGGGCCCCAACCAGTTTTCAACGGCTAATGGATACACTCTTAGCACCCCACCTGAAGTATTGCTCAGCATACTTGGACAATATAATCGTCTATAGTAAGTCATGGAAGGACCACCTAATTCATCTTGAGGTGATCCTTTCTGCCCTCCAAAAGGCTGATCTGCACATAAATGCCAAGAAATCCAAATTCGCTTTTCAGAAAGTGAGGTATCTGGGTTACATCCTAGGAGAAGGTCTAATAGAACCCCAGGCAGAAAAAGTACGGGCGATACAGGATACACCTTTTCCCACTACAAAACGCGAACTTAGAGCCTTCCTGGGATTGGTAGAATACTACCAGAGATTTATTCCCCAGTTCTCAGAAGTTGTGGCCCCTATCACCGACATACTAAAAAAGGGGAACTCTCCGAGCCACCTCCGATCCTCCTCGGTCCTTGAAAAACAAGCATTTCAGGACCTCAAAACAGCTCTAACCACCTCTTCTGTGTTAACCACACCTGACTTCAATAAACCATTCATTCTCCAAACCGATGCGGCGGGGGATAGGCATCGGAGCAGTTCTATCCCAAGAAGATAGTGAGGGTGTTGAAAAACCTATCCTTTTAATCAGTAGGAAGTTGTTTCTTAGGGAGAGAGTCTATCCTACAATTGAGAAGGAGTGCCTGGCAGTCAAATGGGGAATTGAGAAACTTCGTTATTATCTCGAGGGTAGACCCTTCTTGCTATACACTGACCATGCCCCATTAACTTGGCTCCAAAGGAACAAAGGCTGTAATGACAGTATTCTTCGCTAGTTCCTGGCCCTCCAACCATTTCAGTTCAAGGTTCGCCACCGTAAAGGCATAGATCAAGGGAACGCCGACTATCTATCCTGTTATCCTCTTTCCCCCGATCGTGGAAATCCTAGGGGGAGATGTGTCAGGAGGTCCTTGGGGATCAGGACCAGTGCCGTGATGAAGATACTGATATGTTCCCGCTTCGCACACAGGGAATGAGCGGCCCCTTTAATTAGAACTGCAAAGGACAGGAGGAGGAGTGCCCAGGGATGATGTCACCGAGAGACGTCCTACCACTGAGTGAGACAGACCTCAAGACGGAAGACGCCGCGTATGGAAAGACGGTGGTAGAAAGTCCAGCACGGAGACCGGAGAGCGTGGGGAAGATGCCAGGAGAGCTGGAGAGAGGCTGCCAACCTGTCGGAGGAATTGAAGAGCCCACGGAGGTATCGACCAACTCCGAGAGTACCGGACGCCAAGTACACAGCGCGACGCCCCGCCACTCTCCAGGAGGAGCGTGGCTGGAGCAGGTATGTTGCTGCATACGGGGGTTTGTCTTGCCACAGGGAGGGAGCATGTAAAACTTTGAGGGTGGTCACCGTTTGTTTTCTCCTGATTATTCATTCGGTGGTGGAGCTCGGTGAATCCCTCACAGTCCCTTCCTTACCATAACCGCAAAAGGGGTTCCTTACTGACTCGTGACTATCTTTTCTTTCATGCACCACTTGACCAACGGAGGAAAAGGAAGCCTGAAACACCCCACGTGGACACTCAACCACGGGAAGAGAACACCCAGGAAGGAAACCCCCAAGCCTGTTTACATTTCAATTCTTTAATTGTTTGGCACAATAAAAATCTAAAATCCAACTATTTAGTACTGTTGCCATATTCTTTAAAAGGGGACCGTATTCCTTGAAGGGAACCAGGATAGTGAATATTGATTACTCCAAGGACTACTCGGTATACAGCACCATTGAAATGTTTCCACTTCCAAAGTTGGGGTGCTAACTTATTTGCAAAAGGGATGGGGTCCCTTATGGACACTTTCTAATTTTTAACTTTGTGTAAAATTATTAGGGGGAATAGGCAGTGGTCCAGGGACCCCACTGGCAACTGTAAATAAAACTTTAAAAAAAACAAAAACTATTTTTTCAAAAGTAGCACCATTTCCTTTAAGGCTGCTTTAACAAAATGTGTTCTTAATTTAAAAGCATTCATGGTGGTCTGATGACCCTTGCAGGCCACTATCCCTAATTGGATTGAGTCTCGCAGTGAATATTAATTAAACAGGTCAGACTGTTATCGTGTCCAGGACAAGGGCACTAGGACCCTGGGACAGCGCAAGGGCGAGGGGACACCGGACACCACATCCGGTCAGGGGGTGGAGAGGAACGGCACTCTGATGCTAGACCTCGAGGCAGGAGGTCATGATTCAAGCATGATGTAAACCAACAATAAAAGAATACCTGTAAGATACACATCGTGTCCTGTGTGAGTTTCTGGGAGGCAGGACATGACAACTGGCGACGAAGAGTGGGATGCGGTATCCAGCGCAAGAAGAGGTAGAGGCGAGGCATCATCAGGAGGCCAGCAGCGACGTGGAAAAGATCGTGATTTAAACAAGGAGCCCACCCTGGATCACAGTGCAGCGAAGAAGAAGAAGGAAGTGCTGAAAGAAGACGTGCAGCGACGTGGGAGCCCACCCCAAGCGCTGCAGAAAGAGGACCAAGTGAAGCGGTAAGCGCCGAGGCAAAGCGCGAAGACTTGAAAGAATGGGCGCGAGCTCTCGCGAGAGTCTCGGCGGCCATCTTAGAAACAGGCGTGAGAGCCAATAGGAACAGAGAACAGACGAGCGGCCATTTTAAAGCCAGGCAGAGTCCCGATTGGATGGGAAACAACGCGAGAACAACGGCGGCCATTTGTAAGTCAGGTGCGGGAGCCAATAGGAAGCGAGAAACAGCGCGGCGGCCATTTTGAGGCCAGGCAAAGCGCGAGAAAGGACGAAAAGTGCAAAAGAAGTGTCAAAAAAGGGTGATGTAAAGTAAATTAAAGGAAAACAAGCAACAGTAGTAACTTAAAGGGACAAAAGTAGTGGAAAAAAAAAGAATACAAGAACAACAAGTGGTGATAAAAGAAAAGTGCAAAAGAAGCGTCAAAAAGGGTAATTTAAAGTGAAGTTAAAGGGAAATAAGTCACAGAAGTGACATAAAAGGACAAAAAAGGAAGAAAATAAGGATGAGGACATCAGAGCAAGAAGTTGGGGATAATGCAGGCCAGCGAATGCATGCAAGTCTATAATAAAAGTCAAGTGCCAGAAAAGGCGCACCTAAAAAAGAGAAATAAAGTGAAAAGAAGAAGACAAAGAAATAAAAGAAAGAGACAAAGAAATAATACAAGTGCATACAAGGAGAAAGAAGGATAAGTAAAAGGCAAAGAGCAATAAGGCAAAGGAAGATGATGGTGCAATAAGAAAAGAGATTACGAGAGAACAACAAAAGGACAAATAGAGAAAGAGAAAGAAGGAAAGAATATATACATATATAAGAAAGAAGAATAAGAGAGTGGAAGAAGCCAGAGAAGGCTAAATAAAAGACAGAAAAGAGACACAACAAGAAAAAAAACCAAAAGAAAAGGAAAGAAAGCAGAACAACAAAGAGAAAGAAAAGGACAAAGATTGCACAAGGACAAAGAAAGAGCAAAGGAGAAGTTACAAGGCAGTAAAGAAAAGAAGAAAGAAGAAAGAGGAGTAAAATAACGAGGAAAGAAGGGACCAAAGAAAAAAGGAAAAAGAAAAGGAGAGCCTAGAAAAGGCTAAAAGGACAAGGAGAATAACAGAAGAAGAAGAAAAAAAAGGACACAAAAGGGACACAAGAGAAAAGGACAAGGAGAGCCTAGAAAAGGCTAAAAAGACAAGGAGAGCCTAGAAAAGGCTAAAAGGACAAGAGAGCCTAGAAAAGGCTAAAAGAAAAGGAGAATAACAGAAGAAGAAGAAGAAAAAAGGACACAAAAGGGACACAAGAGAAAAGGACAAGGAGAGCCTAGAAAAGGCTAAAAGGACAAGGAGAGCCTAGAAAAGGCTAAAAGAAAAGGAGAATAACAGAAGAAGAAGAAGAAAAAAAGGACACAAAAGGGACACAAGAGAAAAGGACAAGGAGAGCCTAGAAAAGGCTAAAAGAAAAGGAGAATAACAGAAGAAGAAGAAGAAAAAAAGGACACAAAAGGGACACAAGAGAAAAGGACAAGGAGAGCCTAGAAAGGGCTAAAAGGACAAGGAGAGCCTAGAAAAAAAAGGGGTAAAAAAGGAGCAACACGAAAAGACATACCGCAGGAGAAAGAGCAGCAAAAAAAGAAAGGACAAAGACATGCAATGAGCAGAGCGGACAAGCGACACCAAGGAAATAAAGGCAAGAGGCACCTCAGGGCCAGGACTAAAGGTGTTGAGTGTAGGGCCAGGACCAAAGGTGTTGAATATAGATGACAAGACAACAAGTTCTCCAAAGAGTCACTGGCGGTGACGAAAGTGAAAGGATCGATGATAACGGCTGCCCACGAACAACAACGAATAACAAGAAACAGATAGCATTTCAAGGACAAAGAAGGCGGAGGAAGAAGAAATGGCAGCGACAACGGCAGCCACATGGACGGTGGAAGATAGAGGATAAGGAAGCGATGGAGACACTAGATTCATGAAGAAATGTAGAATGACAAGTACTCTCTCTCTCTCTCTCTCTCTCTCCCTCTCTCACTTTCTTTCTTTCTTTCTTTCTTTCTTTCCTTCTTCAAAAAAAAATGTTTGTTTTGCAACAAGGGGGGAGATATCGTGTCCAGAACAAGGGCACTAGGACCCTGGGACAGCGCAAGGGCGAGGGGACACCGGACACCACATCCGGTCAGGGGGTGGAGAGGAACGGCACTCTGATGCTAGACCTCGAGGCAGGAGGTCATGATTCAAGCATGATGTAAACCAACAATAAAAGAATACCTGTAAGATACACATCGTGTCCTGTGTGAGTTCCTGGGAGGCAGGACATGACAACTGTGACCCATTCTGATTATTTTGGGAACCAAATAATCAATACATAGTTTGATTTACATAATAAGTTTGAGCTGCACAAAGAATAGTCACAAACTGTGACCAGTTTTTTCGACCTGAGGCTTAGTACTTCTAGCACCCGATCTCCACACAACCCTGTTATCTTTTTTTTGCCTGCTCCTCCTAACATGCTCACGGCCTACCCATGTTTCTTTTTGGCCCTCCAATATCAAGAATTGCGGATCCGGGCATTCAGTACAGGACGCTCTAGGGTGAGAGGGGCCGTACAGGAGGTTGTTGTGGGGAGACACAAAAGTACGAACTCGCAGCTGTGGGTGACAGTGAGGAGAAGAGACATCTCCAGGTGTACACGATCAAATGTTGACGGCTCATGTGGGCCAGGAATCGAAAGCAACACAGATAGCTCGGTGGGTACTGGTACAAGTACAGAAGGCTTTGGGGAGAGGAGGGGAGGGGCGGTAGCGCCAGGTACAGATTTGTATCCGGAATTTCGGTAGACAAGATGCAATAAAGACAGGTCTAGAAAGAGTGAAACAGAGCCCAAGTCTAGGAGAACAAAGACCGGTACCGACACCCGCGGTAGTTCTGCGGCTGCCAACGGCCCCCGCAGGGGGCCACCTCAGAGGGCGGCTCCCCTTAGTTCCATTTGGGCACTTACCCACCCCCCCCTCTCTACTGTGGGACTCCAGGAGGAGTCAGCCTTGGTTTGGTCATACTACAAGGGGGGCAGCACTTACGTAACATATGAACCATCAGTTGGCTATGTTAGAAAGCCTGTTCTCACACCTGAGGTTATCTGGAGCCTCCATAGCTGAGAATTCAGAGGATAATTAGACAGACCACTGCCTCCAGGGGGGTGGCCACTCATTGCAGCAATAGGTAGATAGGGCATGGGTGCATGTGGCACATCTGTTAATGGTGCAGGATGATTATGGTTTATGGAGGTCTGGGTGCAGTCACCACAGATTAAACTGACCAAGCAACAGCTTGGTGAAAAAGATGGGGGTTTCTGGCCTTATGGTGGTTTAGATTATGCCCAGGTGAAAATGGTGTGCTGCTTAAGGTTCTAATGACCAGTGCGGTTTGTGGTATCTTTTCAAGGGGAAGAGATATATTAGGCACTTTATTGCTTACAACGTAGCACATTCAAGCTGGCGTTGTTTTATTGCAAGTTGCAACTGGAGAGTCCCTTATTACGCTAGCAGATGCGCTCGTGGCCAGCATTACACAGCCTGGGAAGTCTGGGGGTGAATACCAAAGATGAAACGATAAAGGCAAAATTACAGTACGACAGGAGGCAAGGACACAAAGACCTCCTTGCTTAAGTCACATATTCCATGGCGGGATAGTCACCACTTGACACTGGGAACCTAAGATCCTAATAGTATCATTGGTAAGATACACACGACTCCGTGGACTCGTGGGTTATTTAGTCCCACTCTAAAGTGTAGAATGCAAAAGAACTGCACATTGCCACTATGTTGAGTGTGACAGATGCAAGAATTTTATCCCTGCAAGGGTCAGATGCACAACATACCACCATTCACTCCAGCCTCTGAAGGTAGTCTGTTAGCAGAGGCGTAGAGCGGGACGTCTTGCGCCAAGGTGTGGTTATTGCACGGACAATACAGCAGATAGTCTGCTGTCAGACGAGGGTGCTTGCGGGCTAGGAGGCCAGGCAATGTAGCAGAACCAATGCTGAGGACCCCCCCACTGGACTGCCTGAGAATGTGAGTGCAGTGGGATTTGCAATGTTACAGGTATTTTCTTGCCCATACAGGGGCAGATGGGTACATTGCAGGAATCTGCATAAATAAGAGTGGGGGCAAGACCTATAGAGCATCAAGAGTCACAGCTGGTTAGCAGGTATGTGAGTATCTGTGATCGAGCCTAGTTAAGCAAGCCTGGTAGTTGGTGTAAGTTGTTACTCCATATGTTTGCTGTGACTGCAATGGCGTGCGCTATGCGAACATTCTTGCTCGCCATGGTTTATTAATCGCAAAGTCTGTGCACATGTCTGGTCAACCCCAACAAAGTAAAAAAGTAGGTGCACTCTGCTCCCAGGGCAGGTTACGAGCTGCTTCAGTGATGCATGACATGCCCCGTCCCCATAGCCAGAGTATATAGGTTGGTTTGTGGAAGTGGTCTTCTAAGCAAGTGTGCTGCTGTTCCATAAATTGGGGAAACAGGCGTTAGGGAGCACAAAATGCTAGAAGGGCTGCAACTACAGGTTGCAAGAGGTGGGAGCCACATCAGCTTGCAGGGTAATATAGCGGTGTTTAAAAGAGAGCTCCCTCCTAGGAAGCCATCACCGTCTTGCAGGTCATGTGAGGCACTGGTACATTCCCAGAGAAGGATAACCCGCTCCATGCGCAAGTTCGCTGAGCAAGGGCTTTGGCTTCAGCAAGCATGGGCTATACAGAGCAAACACCAAAGGTTATTTTGACTAAGTTGGGTGCCCCTGGCTCAGGTGGGCATGAATCTGTTCTTACTGGACATGAATGAGGCCCGGGAAATTGCAGGTGGCAAGCAAGAATACAACTGGTTGGTGGGGGGCTCTGTAGGCGACGGGGGCCACCTCCAGAGCTGTGGCGGAGTTACAGGGCGATCTGGAAGCAGCTTGGGCATTCGGCACTTCCCCGCCCCCACTCTCTACTGCGGGACTACAGGAGGAGTCCCCTTACAGGTCGTGCAGGTCACGTCATGTCCGGCACGCCGGGGGATGGGGAGGGTATTTAGGCCTCCCCCCTCCATTTTAGATCCTCTTCGTTGTCTGTCACGCCGTTTCCCACCCTACCGCGTACCCGGCATGTGACAGGCAGGCGAACTACAGAGGTCGTTGTAATGTTTTCTTTGTCGTTCCAGGCGGAGTTACAGGGCGATCTGAAAGCAGCTTGGGTACAGAAGGATACCTCTGCAAGAGCACAATAGGGGTGCCAGAGCCAAATCCCAGGAGCCTCAAGGGAGGGTCATGGAACAATGACATTGGCGACCCATTAGTCCTTCGGGTGGTTGTGGGCCTGAACAACCGGGGGCTTGCCTTGCTACGCTCTGCCCTGAAAGGGGCGTGAGTAACATGGGATCAATGTGTCAGGTGATCCAGTAAGGGGATCACCCCTATAAGGGTAGCGCTGATTGGGTTTTCCACAGTGCTTGGCTCATCAGGCGGGCAGGGCAACATAGGTTGGTACAGCTGCCTGCCCTTGGATCGCCCGTAAGATAACCCACCGTATTTGCATACTTTTGCATGGAATAAACCTGCAGCAATATTTTCTCCAAACAAAAGTTGTGTTGTGTATTTATTCATGCATGCCTATTTTGCTGTGGTGTGGGTGGGGTCTTGCACCTATAATGGAACTAAGGGCCTGGTACACAGAGCTCTGCTGGGAAGGCAGTGGCGCAGATTGAGGTCGAGACGAGTCTCAGGGCAAGACTCGCTGGGGCTTGGTCCAGGACCGCTCTGAATGAGACACACATTACAGAGCGGGGGTACTAAAGGCAGCTCTGGGGACGAGAGGGTTCGAAAGTCACATCTCTGATGGGAGCAGTCTCGTGCAGGGACTTCGGCACAGACAGCGGACAAAACCTGCCACAAACGGGGCGTATGGACAGACATACAGGTCTGGAGACATTACTCAGTGTATACAGCTTGAGGCAGATAGAGCCAATGACAGAGAGCACTATGGGGAAATGCCCTGTCACAGAAACAGGGACCGCTTTAAAACTCACGATATGTTAGGCGAAGGTCAAAGGCACATACGTCATGGGGACCTGGGCCTGGCACAGACATCTCTGATGAGACAGAGCCCAGAACAGACAACGGACAGGGAGAGGGAGAGACAGACGGGACACCGTACAATAGGTCTGGGACGTCAGGGCCCTGTATATATAATCCTGGAAGAACGGGGCCCGCCCCCAAAGAGGCCTTGGGAGACAAGGTTCAATATATGAAATCTGGGAGGGGAGGCATGGGCAGTACAGTCAGGTCAATGGAGAGAGGTCCCAGTACTACACAGGAAAACAAACAGGAAAGGGGACTGACGGGTCAAGGTCAGGGGGACACAGTCTGAGACAGACGTCTCTGTGGACATAGTGTTCAGTACAGTGGGTTCTGGTGGTCAGAGCCTGATATAGATAGCCGTAGGCGGATAGTGTCAAGTACGGATGACGGGGCAGTAAGATGAACTGACAGCGTCCCCGGTTCAGACAGGGAAACAGGAGCAGTGCCAACAGTCCTGTGCTGCAGACCTGGGGGGTAGCGGGAGTTACTAAAAGGGTTGCGTGGCAAGATGCAGTATAGTCGCCATGCTGTGGATCACTTACTCTGCCCTCCTGCGCTCCGTCCTCTCCGCCATGCCACCTTGCAGTACAGGTGAGAGTCTGCTGAGGTGTGCGCACTCTGGCCCCTCCCAGCGGGCATCTGTCAGCAGACTTTGCCCCTCTCTAGAGTTCAACGTCACAAGCAGAGATTGGGTCAAAGGGCACCGGCATCAGGCACCACATAACTCCCAGCTCCCCCCCCTTCCCCTCTCGCCCTTCTGCACTAGACAGAGCTCCCTGTGTCTGTGCTCGCCTGCTTCCCTGTGCCATTCTCAGCCCCACCCGTCCTCCGTACTCGCCTATCAACCTCGTGTTTCTGTACTGCTTGAGCCTCTCTATAGTTCCTGTGCCTCTCTAAGCTCAGTGAGCCTCGCCGTACTGCCTGAAGCCCATCTGTACGTCCTGTCCCTCACCATGTTAACTCTGCTTCTCCGTGCCGCCTCGGGTCCCTCTGTGCTTCCTGCGCCTCTCTGTGCTCCCTCTGCCTCGGGTCCCTCTGTGCTTCCTGCGCCTCTCTGTGCTCCCTCTGCCTCGGGTCCCTCTGTGCTTCCTGCGCCTCTCTGTGCTCCCTCTGCCTCGAGTCCATCTGTGCTTCCTGCGCCTCTCTGTGCTCCCTCTGCCTCGAGTCCATCCGTGCTTCCTGCGCCTCTCTGTGCTCCCTCTGCCTCGAGTCCATCCGTGCTTCCTGCGCCTCTCTGTGCTCCCTCTGCCTTGAGTCCATCCGTGCTTCCTGAGCCTCTCTGTGCTCCCTCTGCCTCGAGTCCATCCGTGCTTCCTGAGCCTCTCTGTGCTCCCTCTGCCTCGAGTCCATCCGTGCTTCCTGAGTCTTTCTGTGCTCCCTCTGCCTCGAGTCCCTCTGTGCTTCCTGCGCCTCTCTGTGCTCCCTCTGCCTCGAGTCCATCTGTGCTTCCTGCGCCTTTCTGTGCTCCCTCTACCTCGAGCCTGTCTGTACTTCCTGTACTTCTCTGTGCTCCCTCTACCTCGAACCTGTCTGTACTTCATGTACTTCTCTGTGCTACCTCGGCCTCGAGTCCCTGTGTGCTTCCTACGCCTCTCTGCGCTCCCAGGCTCTGCCTCGAGCCCGTCTGTACTTCCCTGTGCCTCTCCATACTGCCTATATCACCTTTTTGCCTCTCTGTGATGCCTCGGCCCTATCTACCGTCTCGAGTCGTCCCTCTATGCTTCCTGCGCCTCTCTGTGCTCCCTCTGCCTCGAGTCCCTCTGTGCTTCCTGCGCCTCTCTGTGGTCCCTCTGCCTCGAGTCCCTCTGTGCTTCTTGCGCCTCCCTGTGCTCCCTCTGCCTCAAGTCCCTCTGTGCTTCCTGCGCCTCTCTGTGCTCCCTCTGCCTCGGGTCCCTCTGTGCTTCCTGCACCTCTCTGTGCTCCCTCTGCCTCGAGTCCATCTGTGCTTTCTGCGCCTCTCTGCTCCCTCTGCCTCGAGTCCATCTGTGCTTCCTGCGCCTCTCTGCCTCGAGTCCATCTGTGCTTCCTGCGCCTCTCTGTGCTCCCTCTGCCTCGAGTCCCTCTGTGCTTCCTGCGCCTCTCTGTGCTCCCTCTACCTCGAACCTGTCTGTACTTCCTGTACTTCTCTGTGCTCCCTCTACCTCGAACCTGTCTGTACTTCCTGTACTTCTCTGTGCTACCTCTGCCTCGGGTCCCTATGTGCTTCCTGCGCCTCTCTGCGCTCCCAGGCTCTGGCTCGAGCCTGCCTGTACTTCTCTGTGCTCCCTCTGCCTCTCCATACTGCCTCTATCACCTTTGTGCCTCTCTGTGATGCCTCGGCCCTATCTACCGTCTGGAGTCCCTCTGTGCTTCCTGCGCCTCTCTGTACTTCCTGTGCCTCTCTGTACCTATCTGCCTCTCTGCCCAGGACAGTCGTGTCGTGCTCGATACAGTTGGATCCATCTTGCTCTAGACATTTGGGTCTGGCTCAGAAGCCTTACTCCTGAGATATACGTCATACACTGGAGAGTTGGGCCCCAATGGGCCGACAGTTGGGTCAAACTCTGGAAAGTTGAGTCTAGATTTGTACAGTTGAGTCTTGCCTAGCCAGTTGGGTCTTCCCCTGGACATTTCTGTCTTGTCAGAAAGCACTATTGGGTCTGGCTCTGGAACCGTTGAGCCTTACCCGACTAGTTGGATCTTGTTCTGCACTATAGGGGCTTGCCCTAGACCAGTGGCGTCACTAGGGTTGGTGTCACCCGGTGCCGGTAACTCATGGTGTCACCCCCTCACGACTTACCGCACGGACCTCCTCCGCTCCGAATCCGCCAGTGGACACAGATGGCAAATATATATATGTTCATACAGTTTCTCTTTACTGCGGCACGTGATGAAATCACAGAACCATATTTTCATCTCGTGATTGACTGTCTCTTTCACTTTAAAATCTGGTTCCTCTCTTCTCTTTGTGGGCACTTAAAAGGCGCAGCATGAATGCTCTATTTTCTAACTGGTAACCCCATAACGCCGATTTTACCTCCAACAGACCAGAAACCCAAAACAGAAATGGCACAGCCAGTGTACCCAGAGAAGCAGGGCCCCAACCGAGGGAATGACCAAAATAACAAATCACAAGTCAGCAGAAACACAAATCCACAGCCAAAAGCACAGGGACATAAAAGCTGCCACTGCCAGGATGGACAATAAGGCAGCAGGATGAAGACGCGCCAGCAAAGCAGGCATATTTCAGCCAAAGCAGTTCACTTCATAGTATACGTATGAAGTGAACTAACTGTGAAGTGAACCACCTGCAAGTGAAATGACGAGTTCAAGGAAAGGCCTGGCCTGCACCCAATCATGCAGCCGGCCGTGTGCAACTGCAAGCACAATACACCGCCCGGGTCAGGACTAGCCTAGGAGGCTGGAAGGGCAGGGCCAGACAGGATCTTCTGGTCTTCAATTTATTTATGCGTTTTTATATAGCGCAGACTTTACCCAAAGGCGTTAGAGCGCTTCACAATAGGAACAGTAATGAAACATGAGGAGAAAATTACAAGTGAACAAATTACAAAAGCAAATTTTAAGTTACAAGAGGCAAAAGTGACATTTGTGAGCAAACAAAATACATGAGGTTGCAAACGGTGCATTACAGGAGGAAAAAGTGACATGTGTGCAGGTTACACAAGTCCTTAAAAGATGACTGAAGGCAGGTTTTGAATTTTCCAATCCCTGAATTTGAGAGCTTCACATCCACTGTCTGAATGCCAGATGCATTATCTACACGAGTAATTAAACTAATAACAGTGTATAAAAGCAATTACTACTAATGCGTCTTTATTATACATACTAAAGGAACACTATTGTGAAAAATTTGAATAATGAAATACTGAGCAAAAAGCACTGTTTCTAAACTTATACCTTGCAGTTACCATGCAATTCCTTAAAGATGGTTCATAATTCATTAAGCAGGTATATTACAAGGTGGTAACCTGAGACTTATCTCACTCAAGAATGTCTGCAATGAAAGCAGTAACTCGCTGAGCTTCCTACGTAAAATACAAATCTGTGACCTGCATGGTGCATGCTTCACTTTGCAGCTGGGACATCACATTTAACTATGTCTCTTTATACTTTGTATGAGTGAGGCGGGCTGTAACTAGACTGCACACAGATCTCGCCAGCAAGTGTATTCACCACCAAAGTTATCTTACAGCTACCATGCTTTGGAATTTCTTGGGTAAACAAAGATCTCTCTGCACCAGGTGTCTACAGTCTAATCCCAATAAACTATTTTAAAGTGAAGTCTGCTCAAGAGAAAACAAAGTATAATTAGAAGAGGTATAATACTGCAATATATGGTAGACACTCGAGCACAAGAACAAACGTTACGTTCGTAGGCAATGGTGGCACTTGTACAAGTATCAAAGCAAACAAAATGCCATTACCGCGCAGTCTCCGGCAACACTCACTCGAAATATCTGCCAAGGTGCCCTTTTTGTCAACTGGAGAGCATCGTTATATTCCCACCCAGCCAGGTAGATTTGTCCACACACGCCCACTGCGTTAAACTGAAGAGGATCAAGTGCACAAAATCTGATAGTCTTTCTGGAGCATCACCCCCATTGGGCACACCATGCCATGCAAGGCGTAGATGGCAAGGGGTCATCTCTGAGGGGGGACTCTCTATGCAGGCAGTAGAAGGCAAGGCGTCTTCTTTTCTGGGCAGTGCTGTGCCGAGAGTAGAAGGCAGAGGTCATCTCTGGGGGGCATGCTACGCAGGGAATAAATAGAAGGCAGAGGGGGTGGAGTCTTCTCTAGGGGCTCGGTGAAGTGGTTAGAGAAAAGGGAAGTGCTTTAAATGGGAAGATACTGCCCGGTACTGCGTGCCTGCACTTCCTGAATGTGAAGGGTAGAGTATCTGCACCTCTCAGCACTGCTGTAACATATTTAATGGAAGAGCACCGGCACTTCTCTGGAGCAAGCAGGTACTCTAATTAGTGAGTGCATGCAATTCAATATTTCCATTTCACGCACTGAGGCCTGAACAAGGGGTATTTTCCTATGGAGGTCTGTCACCTTGCTCCTTTGTTCTCGACTCAGTACAGGGGTTGGACTCAAGACGCACAGGGATCCGTGTTTTTGAAATGGAGGGACGAGCCTTTTAATAAAAGCCTAATAGAATTATGACGTGCGTCACTGCCGGTGTCGGCGTGATCAGGCAGCAGGCTGTCATTGTCCACATGTGACAGCAGCTGCGGCGGGCGTCACGCTCGGTTCTAGGCAGAGCTCTTGGCCTTGGTATATCCAAAGGCATGAAATGGTCCCACTCGAGGCCTGCACAACAGTGCCTGGGCTGGCCCTGTCAGCTGTCAAATAATATTCACAGATTGAATCTTTGTATCTATTAACACGCCTGCAATACAGTGAGTCCGCTTCAATGAAGATAACAAAGCAACCTTTCCCGATAGCTTATAGTCACGCAGCAGATCATAAAAACCCATCCCTGCCTTTGAAGGGTTAGAAATCCTCGAAACCGGCCACACGCTTTCTTATAATGCAATGTTTGGCATTGGCAATAAAGGCACAACAAGTGAACTTCTTGAACTGGAAGTTTAAACCTAGTTCTGTTCATGAAAGAGGCAGCAGGCACGGCAGCCTAGGTGTCAAGAGGACCTGTTCTGATATCCATCTCTAGTGTACGTTGGCGCCATAACCATCCACTGAGCAAATCCAGGCCTCTGGGATTCCTATTTTGCTGCTTCAAGTGTCTTTGTGCAGGGTGAACCTCCTCATAAACATCCTCTACATACTATGAATAAGGGATATCCAGAAAAAGTGAATATAGCTGACAATTAAATTGAGGCAACTGTGCTCCATTCTACAACGCCAATGATTTTGTGGGGGTTCTTTTTTTGTGCAGTTTTATATAGCACGAACTCGGCCCGGAGGAATCAATGCGCTTTAAAAGAGCACCAGTTATATTATAGACGGACACATTCATTTCTATGCATGGGGAGATAAAGTGACTTGCACAGGATGTTTGAGCCTCGCCAGACTCGGACCTGGTTCCCCAGCTTCAAGGTCGGCCGCTGTAGCCGTTAAGCCACAACCTCTCCCGTGTTGTTGGATGTTTTGTGTCTGTCCCCCTGGCTGCGTGTAAGTGAAGGGCTTCCTCAAGAAGATAACCGTAAGTGGGTGATTGTGGTATCGCCAGCAGTGAGGGATCAGAAACATCAAATACCCGGTCGTCTTTGCCAGAGGAGAGAGGTAATGCATGCCATTTCACAGCAACAATATCCCCGCAGCGGCACACGGCCAGTGTCGTCACTCATAGGACCAAGAAATGTTCCTTCGGACCTGGAGAGAATACAGATCCTGTGGAGATGTTATCATGTTAATATCTCCTGGGAGTGGCACTGGAAGCGCTGGAGGGTGGGGGATGGGCTGCCTCGAAAAGGGCATGTGTGGGGCATACGAAGAAAGCCAGCTTTAGCCTGGTGGTGCACCCGCCCGAAGAGGGCCCTCAGGGGCCGTGTTTTCATATCGTGCCATTAAAAAACTGAAAGCATGTTGTACTGTACTGATTGAATCTGATCATCAGTTCATTTGTGTGCCACTGCACTGCCACATTTTTTAATTACTTACTTGACATGCATGCAGTATTCATATATATTATAAAATGATCAGTATTATTTCTCAAATTCTCTCTAGTCTCTCTCACCGTTCCAATTTGAAGGGGAGACACTAAGATAGTGCCGGACCGGTGGTGTCCTCGTCGTCGCGTCGGTATTAATGTCTTCTTTATTCTCACGACGCACCACCACGCAAGCACTCTCCCTGGCGGGCGCGCGTGACCGCCGTGACACGTCAGAGGCTAAGTGCGCACAGCGCGCGGGGGCTGTCCCAGGGCCGTCATTGGTAGTAGCCAGTGATTGACAGCCCTGGGACCCAAACTGCTGGGTCGTAGAGTACTGATTCGAATAGCGGTAGCCGGCGACGTGTGCAATTCAGTTCTGCCGGAATGACTGCCAGTGCCAGCTTGTCTGTCCGCATCGCACCACCAGACACCAGTGACGATCATCACGCATACATGATCGGGGTGAGATCTGAGGTGCGGTGCGGTGCGGTGCATGCGTGGCGCGCTGTCTAAAGCAGGTAGTCAGTGTAGTCAGTGCAGTGGCCAGGCAGCAGCTAACTAACAAGATTGGTGTCACCCCCAGATGGGTGACACCCGGTGCGGTCCGCACCCCTCGCACCCCCCTAGTGACGCCACTGCCCTAGACATAGCCTCTTTCCTCCTAGGGGTGGGTCATTCCAGAATCCACACAGCTCAGTCGCATTGCAAACAGCGCGGTCTTGCTCAGGGCACTGGGCCTTCCTCCATACAGTTTGTTCCTGTCCCAACAATTGGGTTTTGCTCCAGGATTCTACTGCTTCGGACAGTTGGGTTTTTCTACACAGCTAGTTGCCACTCCAGGCAGATGGGTTGATCTCGGGAAAGCTCACCTTTGCTATGAAAAGGCGGGTTTTGTTCAATTTGATTTTTCAGAAGACAACAATTCACCGGAAATGTGAAATTCCACCAGGACAATTGGCTTTTCCATTTTGATTTTGCCCAGGATAGTAACATCGTGCTTTGGCAGTTAGGTCGTTAGCCAGGCAGGCAGTTGGTGGGTCTGGGGTGAAGTCACTTGTCAGACAGGTCAGCCAGGGGCCGCTGTTGTCTTTTCTTGAGAAAAGGCCTTTTGTGGGAACCAACACAGCCTTTGATTTGACTTAGAACACGCCTTTCACACAAGGAAAAACCCAACAGACCCCATCCAACGCGGGGAAGATTCAGAGCTTTGATTGAGAGCAAAGCTTCAATCGAGGCTTCGATCGGGAATTTATCTCCGGCCTGGGAACTGCGTAACGTGACTATAGATTTATGGGACGTGAACACAGCGGGCTTAAAGGGACCGGAGCCCGATCGATAACCCGATCTACGGGCCTTGTTAATCAACCTCTTTACAAACACCACAGACAACCCAGCGATGAGCCCCCGGGGGATGTGAGGAAGGATTGATCTCAGCGCCCCGGGCCCAGCAGCCACTGCGGCCTGCGCTCAGGCCCTGGAGCCCAGGGGGTCTCTCTGGGTGCCCGACCTGAGGTTTGAGCCAGGGCCGGAATGGGAACTCACAGCAGCCCTGGCAGTTTTGTCGGACCAGCCCTTGGGGGTGTGGGGGGCAGGGTCGGATTATGATTGAAAATCGGCCCGGGCACACAAAAAAAATCGGCCCCAATTTGCATAATGCCTTTCCTCAAATCACTGATTCAGTGTAATTGCATTAAAAAGGGGGACTTTAAAAAAATGCACGCATTAGTTTACACTAGTGAAACACACCTGAAAACAAGTGAGGCCACTTCTACTGAGGCCCCCTGCCCCGCTCAGTATGTGCATACATTAAGGGGCCGGCCCGCGAGACAAAGGGAGTAATACCTCTGCCTGTTGCTAAACCGGGGGTGGGGGACCGGCGGTGTTGGTGGCGGGGAGTGGTAATGAGCGCCCGCAGAGGCCACTCAGCCACCCACTGGGCCGCTGGCTGTATTCGGAAAATAAAGACACCGTTCAAATCTGCCCCAGACTTCTCAAAAAAGCAGCCCACAGCAGGGACTCTGACACCGGCCCCTCGGGCATTGCCCGAATGCCCGTGTTACCAATCCAAAGCTGGTGGCGGCAAGTGTGAAGGACTGATGCTTTTATCACCGCGGCCGATAGAGCAGCCCCCCATTGCTGTAAAACCGCCCCCATCCTTCCAGCCTTCTGGTAAACACCCGATACCTGCTACGGCAAGTCGGCACCAGCCACAGCCGGCAGTAGGAGTACCTGCAGGGCGGTGACGTGGAGAGGGGAAGGGGCAGGGCGGGTAGTAATGTATGGATTACGGAGCTTCCCATGTAAGTAAACATTTAAATAAATAAAACAAATTCCTTTGAGTGCACTGCATCCCTAAATGCGATGCAGTGCGCACACCGAAATTCGTTTTATTTACTTAAATGTTTACTTACCTGTAAAACTCCGTAATCCATACATTACTACCCTCCACCCTGCCCCTCCCCCTCCCCACGTCACCGCCCTACAGGTACTCCCACTGCCGGCCGTGGCTGGTCGACCCTGGTTGGGGCAGAGCCCTGAAAACGCACAGTTCCTCCGGACACGGCGCTTCAAGCCCACAGTGGTTGTCACCGTCGCTGTCTGAGGCCTGGTGGGAGGCACTGTAACCCGCAGGGTGTCCTAGGAATCCGGTGGGTTTACCGTCTGAAGACACACATACATGGTTTGAATGATGATATACCTTGGCTAGAGATTGGTTAGCTGTAACCTCTTGACCTCCATGTTATAGAAGAACGCTTATTGTACATGGTAGACACACACCCCTTTATTAAGCCAGCCCTCTCTAGCCCATGCAGGGTCTCATGAAGCCCTGGGCCCCCTTGTAAAGAGCCCTGGGATGAGATTACTATCCAAGAGATAGGGCTAGGCAGGGCTTTAACCCCTTCCACACTCATGACGAGCTGGGCTCGTCATGCAGTAGCCTGCTCACACGCTCATGACGAGCCCAGCTCGTCATGTATAATGGGTTTTTGCATATTCCAGCACAGGGCTGGAACTCATCGAGCATCGATGTGGTTAAGTGGGATGAAACATCTGGGGGGGAGGGGGGTCTCTCCTTGTGCCGTGGCCGTTGTAATTAAGGTCATGGCTTAAAAACACATACGCTAAAAATCTGTGCTTAACATAGTGTGCCGCCCGACTTGTATTTTGCTGTTTCTGTTGTTGCATCCAGATATATGATACAACACGTAACATTACACCTACAAGAAGCCAGGACTATTGGCTTTGTCAATGGTTGTTAGTTGCATAAGAAAAATAAGCAGCAACTATGGCTTTGTTGTATATAATATTGAAAATGCTTCAGTTCTGAAATTACCAGACTGTGAAAAAACTAAAACGAGTCACTTTCAAGTCACATTAAAGGCTTTGACCACATTTACAGCTGCAAAGTTGAGAATTATTTTTTTTCCCCTGAGGATGAGGGCAAAAATGGAGACCCCGATAGGGACCCTTCTCAGCACCTGCTTTTACGAACTGCCGGTGCTCAGCACCAGCAGGACTTGCCCTACTTAAAGCCTTGGGGCTAGGTACTATTATGATTTACCTTATTTGTCACCCTTTATCGCCCCAGATGTATCTTCACAAGTATCTATAAATCAGACCCTCCAGGATATCGCGATTTCGCGATTTGCTGCGAAATCAGCACTTTTGTAAAAATGACGCGATTTTTACAAAAGTGCCCGCGAAAACGGCACTTTTGTAGAAATCGCGGTATTTTTACAAAAGCTAATCCATGCCACTATATCCTGGGGGGTCTGACTAAAAGTGGGCTTTCAGCAGGCAGACACTTCTTGTTAATCACTAAAAAGGCTTTTAAGTCAAAACACAGTAAAATAATCCCTTGCCTCTTGGAGAAAGCACGCTGGGCCCGGACTGTTTAATTGAATATGTTGTAAGTGTCGCAGCCTGTGTTCATTCTTCTGTGTTCAGAAAGAGGTAACGACGGACGGGTTTGGGGCTGATCTGATGCTGTCTGTAATAGAGGTCTGCTACCGACCTTGATCGGTGGAAACCCCCTCCCAGTGTCAGGCTCGGGCGCATCTGCACCATTAACACCCGCTGCGCGGTCTCACATCCCGGAAGTCCTCAAGAGTGGTGGCATCCGTGGCCTATCACTCCGCCTGGTCTCTTGCAAGGGGCAGCCCGAGCCCCCGGGCATGTGCAGTGCAGTCGTCCCTGTCAGCCGTCCCTTTGGAGATGGGTGGGCCTTCATTGTTCTCACCTGGTGTCCTAAGAGCGGTGTTGGGTAAAGCGGTGGCTCGAACTTGGTGAGTGTTGTGATGTGCGGCAGCACTTCTTTCAAGAGCTGAGAATGCATGCATGCATGACCACCGCATGTGAACATACGTGCTCCTCACTACAAGCTTTCCAGCTAGGAGCTGATCTGTTGAACATTGATTTTGCTCTAACTGGTAAAATACCATCTAGTGAGTCCTATGTAGGCATTTTATTTGCTTTATATTGTGAGTGAGTCAATGATGTTGTTGCTCTCGTTCAGATTTATGACCAACTTTCTACGCACCGGGCTGCCCGCACCGTGTCCCACAACTGTATGTCCACATGTTTAATTCCTTTGGACGTTGGGCTCTCAAGCAAAGTGCTTTGGAGAAACACAAATGTCTGTGGGCAACGCAGGACAGCTGAAACACAAGGCTTTTGTTTATTTGCACCCCCTTACACGGCACTCCAGGTGGGCATGCTTAGAAACCTAAAGCCCCACCGAGGAACAGAAAGGCAGGGGGCAGAGCTACCGATACTGCAACAGGTGCAGTGGCACCGACGCCCTGGAGTATGAAGGGTGCACTTCAACTACTAGCCCTGCTGGCCCTTTTCCCTTCAAAACCGGCGGAGGTGTGCCAAACGTCCCTTCTTGCATGCACCTCCTATAGGAGGATGAATGGAGACATCCGCCCCTCACGTGAGTCGGGGGAAGTGCCTCACCCTGGCAGAATGAATCGTTGGGGACAGCAGACCCCTTCTGGCACAGGAAGGGTAACTGGTGCTCCCAGCAGGGTTCAGCTGGGCTGACGAGGTATTTGTTTGTAAATCATCCTATTCACAGTTTGAATCTTGGCAACTCAGACATCGATCATTCCGAGGTCGGTAAACTGACTCCTATTAAATCAGGCGATATTAACACTGGTTATTTTCAGTGCTTCCAAATGGCTGACGTGTGTTATGAAGCACATATTATATGGAAAGTGGGGACACTTCATAATTATGCAGGCAATGCAGCGGTTGTGCAATTGGTTAATTCCATTGCCCCTGTCTTCTACAAAGTTATGATTTGTAGGAGGGTCCTGGTGGCACTGAATGAAGAGGGTACACACGAAAGAGCAGGAAGAAATGGCACCACAGAGGCTTAGTCCAGGCACATTGAGCTGGCCTAGGCCCTGTGGCAATCATGTTTCCTGTTTATATTTATCTGTGTGTTTTACGTAGTGCCAAAATGTCCCTGTCCGAGACGCAGGAAGCATATTAAAATACCCAAAAACAGGAGAGGCATTCACAGTACACATATAGCTGCAGAGAACCAAAAGTGCACCGTGCATCACGATGATGCATAAGTAGGGCCGTGAGCCAAAGGGTGTGCATCACGGTGGACTCGGGTGAACTCTGCATTTGACATCTCGCTCGGTCACGCCATCACCTACTCCAGGTCTGGTTCGACAACAAGCAGAGCACGCACTTCAAGAGACCAATGGTGCGGACTGTCCAATGACGTCACGACCCTGGAATATTTCACCACTTAATTTCCCCACGACCAGCACCAGGATTTGACACGTTGAGAATTCCCAACCCATATCCAGAGATACACTCGAATATCTGTACATGCTTTTCGAGGGAAACAAAGTGTCTACATTGTAATTAAACCAAATATACATAGCTTCATGTTGTTAAATAACTAAAAAAGCTAAGATATCTGTATTTGTTGTAGGAAAAATGGCCAAATAAAATGCCGCAAATTGCCGCTAAATTTCCATATTTGTGCCGCTAAATTTCCATTTTTGTGCCGCTAAATTTGCGAATCCATGCCGCTATATCCTGGGGGGTCTGATAAATATATTGATTCCACTCTTGGGTGGGCTTCCTGAATGGAGAAGATTGCAGTATAATTTAGCATGTACTCCTTTGTTTTTAAAAAAACAACAACACATTGCTCTTTATACACATGGGCATACACCTGGAACAATCCATAACACAGTGGGAACGACCGCATAATTACATATGGGATGACTTCAATACCCAACGCCCTTGCCAGGCGCATAGTTATGTCATCACACAAAACACAGTCACCTCCACAAGCACTCATAAATAAACTAGAAGGGTGCTCGATCTATTCTGGGCCATTCCAAGTCTACTAATTCGTACTGGATACCGGTATTCACAATGAATTCTTCATGCTGTACATACGCCACGCGACTTTCAATGACTAAATTTACGGTCACCCACGCGGGGCACATAGTGACGCTGCTTAAACGCCGCGTTGCAGCGTACTCTCAAATAGTGGAAGCATACAAGGCCCGACTGGCCGTGGCAGGCACCGGGCGTTTCCAGCGTGGGCCGGTTTTGTCACTATGGGCCGGGTTTGCAGCAGTGGTGCAATATCGGCCCCCTGTAACAAAAGCAGGAGTGTTGCTTCTTACTAGCACACACCCCTAATCCCGCTCCAAGGGCCAGTCGAGCAGCAATCTGCCAGGGCTGGTTGCTGGTCCCAGTCCAGCCCTGGAAGAATACCGGCTTCAGTGACCGCCGGGAGGAGAATAAACGCACAAGTAGGTTGGCAAACAGGGAGAGAACTTTGACGAAGTAACTGGGTACATACAAAACATAATGTCCATGTTTAACTACCTACATTGCCCTGCCTGGGACTAAGGCACTAATAAAACCTTTTCTACATTGTGTGATTACAAGGCTCCCCTCATTATCTCCTCCATAAGGCTTGAAAATTCATTAGTGCAAGGAAACATGTGGAATGAGTGGCATGGTGTTTACACACATTTTTTTTAAAGCTTTATTTATACTTTTTTAGTTATAACAGCCAATCAAGCAGTACATATTATACATTGATATAAGTGCAGTTACTATTTCTGAAATCGATCGGTGGGGCCCGGAGCGGGCCGCCAGCAGAACATCGCAATTATTTAAACAGCGTTGAGGCGTTGGTGATCGACGAGGCCCTGAATCGAAATAAACTGTGCACATTTCATCCCATTAGTGCCGCCTGGGATGCACAGTCTTGACTCCTGCACCGATCTCCCTGTCAAACCCTGCCATAGTTGATGAATGAAGCGGCCGCCATTTTGACTCGCCATTGCGATAATACCCGAGGCAGGGTTACAGCACCCTCGGAGCTAGGCGCAGCCGCTTGCTGCACACTGACATTGCCCCACGGCTGCCTCACGCTTGCACACATTTTCGGTGGTGCCACGCGCAGCTCCCGTGCCCTCTCATACTTGGACATACTTGTTGCCTCCGGATGCTATGAACCCTTTGATATAACGGCGCCCCTGACGCTTATACCTTGATGCTCCTCTGCCCCCTCAACTCAGCTGCCTGAATCCTAGTGCTCTTCAGTGAGCCCTTGGGACTCATTACCTCCGTTTATTGTTGCGCAGGTCTGAGTTTACTTTCACATTGGCACATCTTATGGACACCACGTGCAAGCGCTTGTAACTACCCAGTGAGGAGGTGGATCAGTGTGTATTCCGGTTGACGTAGGGGGAATTACAACGACCTACAGGTCTGCTGGAACTGCTCGCCCTGACCTCTACGTGGGAGTTGCACTCAATCTTTATCTCGTAACATTGTGCGGTGCTCGTGTGCTGGTGACCCCTCAGGAGGGCCTGCCCTTTACTGCTACTCACCCTGCTGGCCCACGACATGGGGCGCACAGACATAAAGCAAACTAAGATCCCATTCGAAACGCGTAAAAAACACCCAGATCGCACTCTTCGGAACAGGCTGAATCTGATACCACTGATGTGCCGGAGGAGGACTGGAGAGTGCTCCTGCTTGGAATGAAACAAAGTCTTACATCTATCGACGCTAAAATGGACACGATGAACTTGCGAATGGAAGCGGTGGTCAACAAACTTGATCAGCATGAGTTGCTACTTAAGGAAGCAGAGACCAGAGTGTCAGACCTGGAAGATGGTGCCACTACCAGTAAAGGGCAAATCACACAAATGGAGAAGCTGCTCAGGATTATTGCTGAGAAAAATGAGGACTTGGAGGCTTGCTCCAGAAGAAACAATGTACGCATCCTAGGCCTGGCGGAGTCTACCAACGTGGGCCGTATGGAGGTCTTCATCGAAAAACTGGTCGTAGACTTGTTCGGCAGGGAATTCTTCTCAACACACCTTACAGTGGAAAGGGCGCATATATCTCTGGCGGCCCGCCCTCCTCCGGGGGCGACACCACGACCGGTGATTACCACTTTTTAAACTATCGGGATAGGGATGTGGTACTGCGCAAGACCCGTGAAAGCAAACAGGTTTACTACGAGAACACAACACTGGCGTTTTTTCCGGATTTCACACAGTAGGTACAGGACGCCAGACGGAAGTTGTCAGCAGTCAAGAAAAAGCTCCAATTGCAAGACATCCCCTACGCCATGCTGTATCCGGCGAAATTGAAGATCACTCATCAAGGGAAGCAACACTACTTCCAGAACCCGCAGCAGGTTGAAGACTATCTCAAGCGACACCGCAAGGCAACATCTGTGGAGTCGGGGGCACGAGAGCGCTCCAGATCTCACTCTCCTCTATTGGACCCGAGCTGAAGTACCCAATCCACTATGAACCTCCTAAGATTCTCCCGGACACTCTGCTTTTGACGGACTGACCTACAATGGTGATGTATAACTATGTTCATTGTATTACCAAATAACCTGCTCGGCAACTTACCTCCGTCCCGCCGTAGCTGTCTGTCTCATGGCGGCACAGTGGGTGGGTGTGAGTATGGAGGTCAGTGGGCGGGTCATGTACCCCTGGTGTATTCCCTGCGAGGGCGCACCCCCTAAAAACTCATTAAGGAGGGAAAGTAATAGTTGAATTATGAAGGTTTCTTGGGTGGGAGGGGATCATGTACCCGGCAAGCTGGGGATGCCGGTGTGGGAGGAGGGGTGTTGTAACTCGAGTGCAAAGTTGCAATTTATTCAATCACTAATGGTTAATGATGCATGGTTGAGTACAGTATATTAGAGTTACAGCAATGGCAGACAACACACGTGCTATGAATAGCGTCAAGGTAATGTCGTGGAATGTGCGGGGACTGAATAACCCGAGGAAGAAAAGGCAGGTACTGGGTTATTTAGATAGGCACCACATTGCAATTGCAATGCTACAGGAAACACACCTGTGTCCTGAAGCTGCTCCTTTGTTTGCCTCAAGATGGGCCTCACACTGCTGCTTTACATATTATTCTACCTATTCCCGTGGTGTCGCTATCTTGGTTTACAGAGGGATGACATTTGTGCCCGGTGGGGCAGAGACAGATGTGGGTGGACGGTTTTGTCTGCTCTGGGGGAGGCTTCACTCTTATGATGTGACGTTTACCAATTACTATGGCCCCAACACTGATGAGCCTCAGACTCTCATCCGATCATGGAGCAGAATTCAGGAGATAGACACAACTTATGTAATATGAGAGGGAGATTTCAATACAGCATAACTGCCCCAAATGGATAGGCCCGAGCTTCCCCAGTACACTACACTAACTTGTGTAAAGCGCTGCAAGATCTCATAGCTGACAATTATCTACTCGACTCTTGGAGACACATGCATCCTACATTGCTGGAAGGCACACACTACTCAGCTGTCCACACATCTTGGGCTAAGCTGGATTACGTGTTCATATCCGCGGAATGGCGCACTGGCTGAGACATGTAGTACATCTTGCTCACACGTACTCAGAACATTTCCTTGTAGTGGCGGAGCTACATGCCCCATTAAAACAATCCCCCTACAGTAGCTGGCATCTTAATCCTCTACATCTACAGGACACAGTGTTTAAGGCGGAAATTTGTTGAACCTGGTGTGGGTCGGGGACAATCGGTATTTGCCCGGCGGTATTGCCTCTGTGACCCTCTAGTTATTTAATCAATGAAGAGGCAGGCGCTGGAGACTGGAAGGCAGGAAACAAGGTTTTTATTCTCTCCGGAGGAGAACACAACAAAACGGGCAGAAGGTATCGTTCTGAGGTGCTCTAACTACATTTCTGAGGCCTGGCCTCTTATACACTGTTTTATGACTTTATTGCAGATTACATATTCATGTTAAAACTTTGATGTATGGAAAAGACATTCCCGGAACTCCCCTTTGGGCCCGTTCCCACACGCATTTACAGTTGAAGTCCCCACCCTAGTCACACCAGGTGATGAGTATCGCGCAGCTGGATATTCCGTCGATTCACGGAACGTGGGGGGTTTGATCGGATCTCATGGAGTGGGGGCTTTGATCAACCCGGGGATCCTTTGATGGGGGAAGCTTTCTATTGTACAGGGAGGGGCAAGGAATGGTATCGGCAGAGCTGGGTGTCGGCCTGGGAACGGGGAAGACAAACGGGCACACGGGGAAAAAGGGGATTTGCATCTAAGGGCCGGAGATCATGAAAGGGAAGAAGGGAGGTGTCGCGCTGGGAACAGGATGAGGGCCTGGGGCAGAGCAGCGCCGAAGAGGGGTTTATGATTCTAGGCAGGTGCAAGCAGGGGGTTGGTCAGCGTGCAGGTTTAGTGAAGGCGAAGGGCTATGTCAGGGGCCAGCGGCATGCAAAAGGGTTCGTTCTGATCGGGGCATCTTAAAATGGCGGGTGTGCACGACAAAAGTGTGGCATCAGGGGAAGAGGCAAGATGGCGCAGATAATGTTCACCAAAACGTACTAATTTTCAACAGTCCTCCCTTTAACATATTCAAGACATCTTGCTGGTTCATTTTCTACTCGGTTCTATTGTGGTGGGCATGAGAAAGAAAACGGTAGGAACCCTAGATGAAAAAGAGTTGTAAACAATACATTTTAACATTTCTAGTTTTTAGGAGGTGGACCTATTTGATAAACTTTGATCAATTTGTTTAGCAGGAAAGTCATAAAAATGTAATACAAAAAACGATTCTGTAGCGAGAGCAGCAAGTACATTTCATAACGTGAACTGGTAGGTTATTACATATATCAGATTCGGATTGGAGAATGATCAATACAATGGCGGCTGGGAGAGAAATGAGGCATAGCAGAAACGGTGATTGAGGATATCAAAATGTTCGAAGTTAACGAGTTCTCATTATTCTTTGTTGTCTTTCGTTGGCGCGGTGGAACACCGGCGATGGAGCTACGGGTCCAGCTCTATTCTAGGTCTCGCGTTGCAGGGCACGATCTTTCCCTCGTATTCCTGGTCGGAAAGGTCCTTTTCGCCCTGTGTCCTTTGAGGTGATTGTCAGAAAGTTCAGATGGAAGAAAAGCGTACAAAACAGTCCATAGGGTAGGTCGGAGGAAAAGGGGGATGGAGCAAGGCCAAATTAGGAACCAACTAGGGGAACGAGAGACTTCAGATAGGCGGGCGTGTGACCGAATTCAGAGAGCGGGGACTTGTCGGCAAACACTGGACATCGAGCAGGGGCATCAGGTCGGCCCTTTCTTCTCATGTTGTCGAAAACAGTGCCTCGTCCTGCAGCTCTTTTCTGTCGTGGTCTCGCCTTGGCTAATGTCGCAGGTGTTCCTTAGTCTGCGGTCAGGCCTCGTGCTCCCACATCCGGTCCTTCTCTCCTCCAACAGCAGTACCCTTAAACAAGTTTGAAAAGACAGTCTTTAGAGAATTTGCAGATGAAGATAATCAAAAAGTCTATTTCTCTCCCAGCTCCAGGCAAAGAATGAAAATGTCCGTTATATTAATGTTCACAACTGGCATATGAATGACCGGTGACGAGCCTGTTGGATTTACTATGACTTTCTTTCACAATTATTTATTACAGTCACGACAGTTCATCTGATGGTGACCCACCTTCGTAAGACGGGTTTGACAAAGATGTGCCGTTCTCTAGGGCTTTATATTTACCCAGGGTACTGTGTGCTATCGACATGGTACTAAACAGATATTTTGCTGATGGACGAACATAGGCTAAACATTTATTTTCTATCAATGCCTCCTGCTTTTCAACTAAACATTTTCGCTTTCGGCATGGTACAGTGTAATGGTTTTCTTTGCTCCAGTCTAATCTTAAACTTTGCAAAACATCATTCTGGTCCCTATGCAGCCTCTCGCGGCCGGATTACTAAATTAGAGAAGACAGGGGTCTCATCGGAAGACACCTAGGGACATAGAAAACTTATGGTAAGGGCGTAAATCGACCCATCTCTCACAACCGGGAATGAGGGGTAGTTTCATAACTCCAATTTGGAGCGGCTGATACAAGGGATGTAACAGGGGTGATCATTTTTCCTGTTTGGGTATTGCGACAATTCGGGGCGGGGAGGGTCGCGTATTCTGGGGTCCTTGTTTTATACCATAGGAGCCGTTGACATGTAGTTCCCTTATTACGGGCCAGATTAGGGAACCTCTGTCGTCTTACCTGTCCTTTCCCTTACGGCCCAACCTCGGTTCATTGGCTTCTAGCGGAAAAGGAGAGGTAATGACACGGTCTCAGGGTGATTGTATTAAAGACAAGTTTTTGTGCAAATACTGACGGTATTTGAAGCCAATTAGGTGGTGCGCTAGGGGTGGCAGTCTGCCAATTTCGGGGCTAATCGCTCGGAAGAGTGGGAGTGCAAAAATAGAGAGAGAGAGAGAGAGAGAGAGAGAGAGAGAGAGAGAGAGAGAGAGAGAGAGAGTGCAACGGCAGGCTAAATAGTACACGTGCAACAGAGAGGGTGGCAGTGTATTCAAGAAAGGCTATTTAGTGCATTACACAGTAAAGGACATTCGCGGGTCTGCGTTAGAATCTTGTAATCATGCAGTTTGAGCATTAGACAGGGTAGAGGGGACGTGCCTTGAGAAAAGGAAAGAAGAAAGGAGGTACCATTTTGTCGCACTTTCTCGCACTCTCGGTCCTTCGACCAGTTGGGTCAGCGCCTCGGTCACACACACACATTCTCTCATAGTTTCGCATCATACGTGACATGGGTTCATTCGTCCGGTCTGGTTTAAGGGTGATCACTTTTTATCAGGTCGTGCTAATTTCTCGGGTTTGTTCGATACGTGAGTAGATTGCAGGCGTGCTTAGGCACCACCTGCGGCGCTAGTCTGCTTCGTGTATTAGACATGGCAAGGCTTCAGATCTTCGCCACACCTCGGCCGTAATCTCTGATGTAACCTGCAGAGGGAGGAAAAAAGGGAGGGTGGGGGAGACAGCATTCGCGCATATTCAGATACATGGATTCATAAGTCCTTTACTTACCTCTTACTCGTCTTTCCTCCTCGGGGCAGGGTCCCGGGGGTATGGTTTCTGGGGTCGGGAGGGGAGAGGGGCAGTGTGTCCTTATAGGTCGTGTGCGGGGAAAACGTAAAAAGGAAACCAGAGGTGCCTAGTGCGAGGTATCTAGTCAAAGGATGTATCTCACTATCGGGATCCTTAAACCTCTTTCAACGCTGTGGCGTTCTAAGGTTCTTCGGTTCTTGGGTCAGCTCCGTTCCCTGATACCTTGGAGCGTTGTACTTTATAACATTTACATCATTTCATTTCACCCTCCTTTTACATTCCCTCATTTACACCGTTCGTTTTACCCATCCTTGGAAGTCAAGGTCTTCCTCCACGCGAGAGTTCATGAGTCAGTCGCGTACTTTGAAGGCAGAGTGTCGTGTTGTCGATCCGATCCGTCCTCCAGGGCTGGGCAACCATCTTCTTTCAACCTTAAAGAGAGAGCAGAGTAGGGTGCACAGAAAAGAACTTTCCCACCGATCCCACATTTTTTTTTTTTTTTTTTTTAAATAAAGCATGCAATACCCGTCTATAGTTTCAAAAAACTTTATTTTGCAAAATCATTTCAGCACGTGGATTATGAGGGTGCGGTCGTATTTGGCCGGTCGTGGCAATGGCTAAAGTGCGTACAGTGGGGGGTGTCGTTTGCAGCAATAAAAACATCGGAAAGTTTTATTCATTCATTTGTAAGAAACTAAAACGTCTATTAATTGGCAGGGGGTTCGGGGGCATTTATTTTCATAATTTAGAAGCATAATCATAATAGTTGCAATCAGATTTCCTATATGCATACCGTACGTGTGCGTCGTAAATGAGGTTTACATCAGCTATAAAAATATAATACATTGTACATTTGTAATCAACATTTTTAACGGGGATCCTTTCATACTGTTCGTCGAGTGAGTTCTCCTTGTCTTTTCTAGCCAAGTGTACAAAGGATCATATAAAGTCTCAGAACATCAAGTTTATATTAGTGCGAAGGAACACCACGAGGTGTTCGTAAGTTCCGATTGATACCAGCGCCATTTTGGGCGGGGCCGGCTCAGTCCGGAAGCAGCATCAGGGGGAAATGTTTCCCATTACTGGCAGTTTGGACCAGAGTCCTTTTCGGCAGTTCTAGAATTCATGCTAACAGAAGGAGTGGCAATGTCATGTTTGTTTCGTTGGCGATCAAGGCAGCCGTCCCTTACCGGAAGCCTGCAGAGGCCGAAGGTTCCGCCGGGGACTTTTGTAGGGTCTCCAAGGCTGCGGAGATGCTGTCGGAGATGGGGGCTCGTGCCCCTGTGGGCAAATGTCCGAGTTATATTGCTGGTCAAAGTTACTCTAGTGGCCGGGGCCCGCCTTCCAGCGGACCCAGACGCCATTTTGAGGCCCTACAGGGGCCACTCTCGTCGAATTTGCAAGAGCGGAAGAGATCCTTCGGAGTGAAAGGAAGAGGTCCCTGTTGTGTGAAAGCGGGACGTTCAGCTGGGGTGCAGCTGTGACGCCCCCACCTGGGGGGGGCGAGGGAGACTCGTTCGCGCCGTCTCCTTCTCCCGGTGCACTCCATGCTGTTCTTTTTCATCGCCCCGCATGAAGGTCTCTCCACATCCGGTGTTCCCCAAGTCTTGTGCTCAGTGCTGTGGGAGTATGGCCACCTGTGGCGCGCATTCGGCGCGGCACGAGTATCAGTGCAGTCATTGCAGGTTCGGTGTTCCGAAAATATGGCCACCATTGCACGTTCAGTGCTGCGCAAATACTGGGGCGCCACCATGGTGTGTTCGGTGCTGTGGAAGTATTGGCACCATCGCCTGACTGGGGGTGTTCGGCGTTGGGCCGGGGGCTGGGAGACCTCCTATCGGTGGAGGTGGGAGAGGCTCGTCCGCGTCGCCTCTCCCTCCCAGCCCAACTTGGACAAATTGTTGTGGAGGTACGTGCAGGACATCCCGCCGTCCAGAGCTGCTGCGGCTGTTACGGAAGGGAAAAGAAAGAGGTGTCTCGTCCCTCTCTGGACATGTGGCGGGACTACTTAAGTCTATCCAGGCCCGTTGCGGCTGGGCCGAGGAGGCATGTGGCGGGACTGCCTGCAACTGTCCAGGGCCGCTGCGGCTGGACTCCGCTGGCCCCTGCCTCTCCTCCGGCTTCCCCATATGTTAAGATTTCCTGACCAAGAGTTGGCAGCGGGGCCCGCCTTATATGGGTTGTCGCTGGTTGGGCGTAGCCGTAACCCTGCCCTACTTTGGAAGGTTCCAGAAGGGGGGGGGGCGAATGTTCTGTTTGACTTCCATTTTCTACAGTTTACCGTTATTATTTCTTGTTTGCTGTGTTAAATTAAAAGTTCAAGTTCATCAATGGTCTACGGATTTTGTTGTACCATTTCTTTCTTTCCAGGTTGCTTTTATGCTAAGTTTCTGCTTAACAGAGGTTGAGTAACACGAAAACACGTGTAGAGGGATGACGCAGATTCGTACATTACATACACACAAACTCAGACGGGGGGACAGTACAAATACGACATACAAAGACCCAAGACGAATAAAAAACAGTTATTGGTCATAATTATCTCTGTCCGTCTGTGAATTTTAAAGCGAGGCTGGGTTCCCGTCTTGACGTTGCCCGACCTAGGAGAACTTGAGCATGCCGCTGAAATTGTCCTGGCGAAATCTGTGCCATCGGGCATAATCAAACGTGGTGGTTCTATCCGGTCTGTCTATGTAAGTCGGGTTCTTCTTTGTCTCGCGCTTTTTCTCGTACTGCCGGTCTGTCGTTCCTGTCGGCCCTTTGCCTTTACTCACGCTCAGTAGAGTCGGCATTGGGCTTTCCAGTGTCCGACATATCTACAAAAAGCGCATTGGTCTGGCCCTAAGTCTGGTCGTCTTTTGCGTAGTGTCGGGGGATAACTTGTGGGTAGCGGTGTCCTGGGGTTGTCCTGTCGGTATATTTCTCTACTTGGTTTGTCCTCGTCTTTTCTCTGTCGTTGCATAGCCTCTCTGCGCCACATACCGAGACTGTCGAGCATAATAGGCGTTGTCTTATTATTTCGAAGGGCTATTTCTAACGTTTCTATTTTATCAAGGTCAAAGGATCCTGCCAGTGGCCACTGTTTGTCTTGACTTTCTTCGGTATACCTGTGCCACAATTTATTATAGGCTATGGTGACTAATCCATAGTTTATGAACATGTCCTTATTAGGGGTGCCTTCTAGTGGAGCTATATGGTCCACCTCTAATACACGGTCCGGGCTAAACAGGCTACTAATCAGTGGGGAGAAGACAGACATGACGGCTCGTAACGAGGGACTAAAAAGTCAGCACTGCCTATCTTATCACTAGGTGCAAAGACTGGACAGAATATTTCTATTCTACGTTGTTTGCAGGCAGTGAATACCTCATGGATCAAAAATAACAAAAAGACCAATAAATAACAATGGGGAGAATGAGTAGGTCCGCAAAGATCTGCGTTACCTACCCTTTTCACTATCTGCAAAAAGGGTGGTCTCTTCCCTGTTTGCAGACAGGGAATCTCCAGGAAACAATAGTTTTGCGAACAACAGTTCAGTTTCAAGTAATTATTGAGTGGGGGAGAAAAAAATAAGCACGGCTGCTGCCCTACCTATCCTCCACTGCTTGCAAAGAGAGAGCCCGTTGTTTCTCCGTTTGTAGACAGTGAATCTCCAAATAAATAAAGAGCAATACTAGTATTTTTAAACAATCAAGCAATCAAACAATCAAGCAATCATTTCGCAACTTGTCGTGATTACACGACCTTACCCGGACCATGTGGACAGTTTCTTGTCTTCCGAATCCAGCGCCCGTTCGTCCTTTTTTTTTTTTCGTATTTCTCACGGCACTCCTAATGGTTCCCAGTCAGGACCGTAGATCGCTCGAGAGAGGTCTGTTCGGAACTAGTGAAGTTCGGATGATCGGCTGCCAGACGAGGGTCTATTGGGCAAGAGCTCTCCCGATCGTTGCAGTCGTTCACTCTGTCGTCGGGACCTCTCCCACTGGATCCACGAGTCGCTGATGGGCCCCACGCTTGGGACGCCAATTGTTGAACCTGGTGTGGGTCGGGGACAATCGGTATTTGCCCGGCGGTATTGCCTCTGTGACCCTCTAGTTATTTAATCAATGAAGAGGCAGGCGCTGGAGACTGGAAGGCAGGAAACAAGGTTTTTATTCTCTCCGGAGGAGAACACAACAAAACGGGCAGAAGGTATCGTTCTGAGGTGCTCTAACTACATTTCTGAGGCCTGGCCTCTTATACACTGTTTTATGACTTTATTGCAGATTACATATTCATGTTAAAACTTTGATGTATGGAAAAGACATTCCCGGAACTCCCCTTTGGGCCCGTTCCCACACGCATTTACAGTTGAAGTCCCCACCCTAGTCACACCAGGTGATGAGTATCGCGCAGCTGGATATTCCGTCGATTCACGGAACGTGGGGGGTTTGATCGGATCTCATGGAGTGGGGGCTTTGATCAACCCGGGGATCCTTTGATGGGGGAAGCTTTCTATTGTACAGGGAGGGGCAAGGAATGGTATCGGCAGAGCTGGGTGTCGGCCTGGGAACGGGGAAGACAAACGGGCACACGGGGAAAAAGGGGATTTGCATCTAAGGGCCGGAGATCATGAAAGGGAAGAAGGGAGGTGTCGCGCTGGGAACAGGATGAGGGCCTGGGGCAGAGCAGCGCCGAAGAGGGGTTTATGATTCTAGGCAGGTGCAAGCAGGGGGTTGGTCAGCGTGCAGGTTTAGTGAAGGCGAAGGGCTATGTCAGGGGCCAGCGGCATGCAAAAGGGTTCGTTCTGATCGGGGCATCTTAAAATGGCGGGTGTGCACGACAAAAGTGTGGCATCAGGGGAAGAGGCAAGATGGCGCAGATAATGTTCACCAAAACGTACTAATTTTCAACAAATTGAGCAAGATATACAAGATTTCTTCGAACGTAATGTGAAATCTCTCTCTAGCATCACAATAGTATGGGAAGCGTTCAAGGTCACGGCCAGAGGGTGGTGCATTTCCAAAGGGGGAGGCATCCTTAAAACGTTGCGTAACGACCTTTCCAAATTAGAAAAGAAACTTAAAAAGCTGGAAAATGACATCAGCACAAACCCTGACGAACACGCACTTAGAGCCACCATGCGCAATACGCTAACAGAATACAAAGAGCTGGCTGACAGGGAAGGTCAATTTTGGGGGAAACCTCATATGGCAAGGGTATATGGTGAAGGCGACTGACCAGGGAAGGCTCTGGCAACTGCGACCAGGCCCCCTACATTTTCCAACTGTGTAACAGAAATACAAGATTCGCAAGGTATCATACATAGGAACCTCCCTGAACAACTGAATACATTTAGAGACTTTTATAGTAACCTGTACTCTTCCCAGAGAGACGCCCGCTTGCCTTGGCTGACTATTTAGAGGACACTGCGCGGGCCTGGTTGGGGGATACCCAGTGGAAATTCCTGAGCCTTGCTTTAGAGTTGGACAAATTCACAGATGCTATCATGCAGATGAAGTCTAGGCGAGCCCCAGGCTCTGACGGGCTGCCGATAGAATTTTATAAAACATATGCCCCAATTTTAGCTCCCATTCTGAAGTAAGTATTCTATGCGGCCTTGGAAGAGGGATGCCTGCCCGGGACCATGCGTGAAGCCCTAATTACCTCCTTCCTAAAACCAGAGAAATCCCCAGTGTTTTGCGACTCGTATCGGCCCATATCACTGTTAAACTGTCATACTTGCAAAAGTCCTGGAGACTAGACTTAACTTGCTGATGCAACGGCTTGTGCTACCTGACCAGGCGGGGATTATCCCTAGTTGGGCCACGTCGCACAATCTCAGAACCCTTACTGCGGTCCTGGAGGATATTGACCCCAATTGCTCTATGGTGGCAGTATTCCTATACGCTACCAAAGCGTTCGATTCCCTGGAAAGAACTACCTGCTGTGTATATTGGGTCGTATGGGGATGCCCGTTACCTTCCTCCAATGTATACAGTTGCTATGTTGTCAGCCGGTGGCATCAGTACTTCTGAATGGTATCAAGTCCTCCCTCTTTCCTGTTTCTAGAGGAACGCGTCAGGGCTGCCCCCTATCTCCAATTTCATTTGCCCTAGCCATAGAACCCGTAGCTGCTAAATTGCGTCAACATCATAACGACAAGGCGCTGATCTACCCTTCCAGGCAGCTGCTTATTTCCCTATATGCAGAAGATATGACATTATATGTTAAAAAACCCCAAGACAAAATCTCAACCCCATATTACGAGAGATTACTAAATTTGGTGTTATAACAGGAATGCAAATAAATTGGTCTAAGTCTGTGATTTTCCCTCTTAAGGATAATACCCCGCCACACCAGTTAGACTATACACTAGTCTGGGAATCGGAGGAACTCAAGTACCTGGTCATACACGTCACCAGGGACAGGGACGCGCTAATGAGACTGAATTATGGTATCGCTATGGATAAGATTACTGACATCATTACTAAGTGGCTTCGGCTTCCCCTTTCCATGGTGGGAAGGATCTCGCTGATCAAGATGGTGTTGTTGCCGAAGCTGCTGTACCTTTTCATTAATATACCATATCACCCAGGTAGCTTCTTCTTTAGTACACTCAGATCTCAACTTACGAGGCTTATTTGGGCGGGAAACAGGCATGTCTCAATCTACATACAATGATGTTGCCTTATCACCAGGGAGGGTATGATGTGCCTAACTTTGAATTTTATTATTATTGTGCGCAGGCCCACTTCGCAGCGTATTGGTTGCACCGTCTCCAACACTCCCGGCAGCCTACCTTTTCACGGTAGTGAAGGAGCGCGAGCAGACCCGTCTACTGTAGACTGTACCGTTGTGGCATGGCAAAGAATATCCCATAAGTTAGAGTCCCCTATGTTATACTCTCCCAAAATTACCTTGCTGCGAAACCCCTTACTGCAGGTTACGTGCGAAGGGATTTGTCGAAAGATGCTTGAAGGCCTCAAATACTCTACCTGGGGGGACCTTTACATAGGGGGGCAATTCCTTACCAAGGAACAGTTTTTTGCTACACGCTTGCCAACAATAATGGACAAATTTCTATAAACTTGACTCCGTCAAAGTATAAAGGTCGCCACCCCTGCATTTCCAGAAGAGCGAACTACGCTAGATCCCTTGCATGCCTTTCTGCAGGCGGAGCCCCCTAAGCATGCCATATCCCTCCTATACAAACATACGCAGGCTGCAGCACCGCCTCACCCTGTTAGAGCCAGGCAAGAATGGGATAAGGATTTAGAAGCTCCATTAACCGATGATCAATGGGAACGTAGCTGTACGCAAACAGTAGCCATCACTGGCAGCAGTAGGTTACGTCTCATTCATTTTAAATTCTTGCACCTGCTATATCATACTCCGACCAAGCTCTATAGATTCCGTCTCAGAGACAATGATAGTTGTGCTAGATGTGGCGGGGAGGGGGTGGACTTCCTGCATCTGGCGTGGAGTTGCCCCAGGTGGCAGCTTTTTGGACACTGACGTTTGATGTGCTCTCGGTCATGTTAGGGTCCAGCTGGCACCATGTCCACTTGTGGCTCTCTTGGGGTTGTCCCAGGACATTAACACACCACATAAAAAAATCCTAGTAATGGGGTTACTACTCGCGAAACAACAAGAGGCATGTCGGTGGGGGAGAGGACGTGCTCCTAAGTTCAAATGCTGGGTTCACACAATGGCCACTTGGCAAGAAAATATGAGCTACTACGCAGAACTGCTGCCCACTAAGTCACACCCAAAGGATATTTGGGGCCCTCTCACCTCCTACATGCTCATGCACAAGGCAAGTAGTGAGGAAGGGGTGGAAAGAGCTGATTTTGGGACGGGAGCTGATACTGGGCCTGGTACTAGGTCCCCAACCTCTTTGGTGGGATTGGCTAAGATATGGTTCTGTATAATGTTAGTATCATGGGACTGTAGCTACAATTCTGAGGCGATAAAGTCTTCTCTGCCTCACTTGCGGGGGTGAGAGTCGGGGCTGGAGGTGGAAGTTCTGTTACAATTGTGCTCCTGTGAATTGTATTGCCTAATCCTCGTATATTACGCAGTTGATTGTTGCCTGTACCACACAATGACATGCTCTTCTAGTAAGGTCCGGACTGTACTACAAGACTTCTTAACCTGCATCAGTGGCACTTGGAGGGGATTGTTACGGGAAGGTGTTGTACACATGTAATACAATGTGACTTACGATTTGCTGATTTAATATTGCACTGATGTACCGTACAATTGTTCAATAAAGGTTTTTGAAACTTAAAAAAACACACACAAAAAAACCACGTGTCTAAAGATACACAGCACTGGCTGCACCAACAAGGGTGAAAACCTAAAGCCTGACACTGAATTAAGTGTTATCATGCACTGCATTTACTATGATGCATCGGGGTAAACTGAGTGCTGGGATGTGGGGCAGTGTGCGCCACCCTCCTCCTGTTGGAAAAGGCTCCCTTGAGCTAATGAGCTGACAAGCTCTGGTTAATGCACCTGCGCCCCGCAAGTGGTACAGAGACCTGAGAAGACTTTGGGCAGCATTTCCAGCACCCCCAAAAAGAATGTGTTGCTCTCCACTGAAGAAGGACAACTATCCTGAAACACGTGTCTAGAGATACACAGTACTGGCTGCACCAACAAGGGTGAAAAACTAAAGCCTGACACCGAATCAAGTGTTATCATGCCCTGCATTCCCTATGATGCATCGGGGCAAACGTGGTGCTGGGATGTGAGGCAGTGTGCGCCCACCCTCCTCCAGTTATTGAGAACGCACTGCGTTACCTTGTTTGCATTGTGTACACATGTGTTTGCAATTCGCACGAAGTTGGCACAGCATGTTTAAAGGAAGAGACACACGCTTCTCCTGTTTTTGTTTGTCTGCACGTTCCTTCTGTCATTTATTATTATTTCTGTCTCAATGTCTCCATTTTATTTTTATTTTTATTTTTATATTTATGTAACAGGCCCCCACAATTACTAATTGATGAGCAAATGTCCACTCCTTAGCACAACTTTCTCTTCGGTACTATATGTATGTTTGCTGGTGATGTATGCATGTAGCTCAGTTTAGGGAAAGTAGGATCTAGACTCTTGGTAGGCCACTATGAGGGCTGAAACATGTTGACCCAGTTGATTGTAGGGACCAGTAATGTCGCTTAGACATCCTATATCCCCGTTTTAACAGTCTCTTCACCACTCGCCTAATGAAGTAGAACAGCTTTAGGGTAGGTGAGCAGGATTTTTATTCTTTATCTGGATCCTTTCACCTCTTCTTCCCTACAAGTACCCTCAATGCAGTTGAGAGTCGTCTGCCGTTCGAGGATTCTTTGGTGAACGCGGGATGACTGATGAAGAAGCATTATGTTTTTTATATAAATATCCTAGGGTCCTGTATTTTAGTATTAGGGGCATAGGATCTTCCTCTAGTAAAGTGATATTATCCTATAATGAGGATATTAAGGCGAATTATTTAGCCTCATACTGGATACTTTTGCCTGGTGTGAGAGTGATATTCATTTGGGATAATGCAAATGTAGTAAGTCTACACTTCCTCTCCCATTCCCTCTACCCTTTGATTGTATGGGTTTGTTGTAAATCGAACAGACCAGTAAAGCTCACAGTGTGTCTCAGTGCATAATATAGTAGGCCGTGGGCAGTCACATTAGAGTACGCAGTGCCTCTCAGCGTGCACTGTCTGAGGCCTGGCCAGAATCATTGTTTACCTCAGTGTGCTTCACTGCATAGTGTCTGCGGCCTGGACAGTCTCATGAAAGTACACAGTGCCTCTAAATACATAGTGTGTGAGGTATTTACAGTCTCATTAGAGTATACAGTGACTCTCAATGCATAGTGTCTGAGTCATGGACAGTCTCATTAGAGTACATAGGTTCTCTCAGAGACGCTGTCTGAGCCTAGCCAGAGTCATTAAAGCCCATAGTGCCACTCAAAGTATAATGTCTGAGGCCTGAAGAACTCGTTCCTGTGAGAGCAACTGCCCCCGACTCTTCGATGGCCATCATGTACTCTGCATGATGCCTGGGAAGAGCCCCTTAGAATCTGCAGTACACCCTGGTGACTTTCATATTTTTTCATTTCAGGTGCAATAAGAAACAGGCACTGGCAAAGCCAATAGGTCTCGCCTGTGCAAGAGCTATTTGCTTTGCCATTGTATTTCAGCTATGTTGCACAACTGCGAGACTGCTCTTCACCATAGCTAAAAGTTAGTCACATAGAGAAGTGTGGTATGGAGAGCCATAGGGTGCAATGGCGAAGAGTGGGTAGAGTGTTGTAAAGTGGAGTGGCAGAGAGTGTTGTGTACTGGAGTGGCATAGAGATGAGTTATGTAGAGTGGCGAACATTGGAGTAGCAAAGAGTACAGTGGACTGGTGTAGAGTGCATTGGCGCAGAGTGTTGCAGAGTATAGTGGCATGGAGTGCAGTGGTGTAGAGTACAGCTGCATAGAATTAAATGGCGTGCAATGCAGCCTCATAGAATGCAGTGGCGTATATTAGTGTTTCACAGTTGCGGCCTGTGCAAGTAAGAGCAGTGGGGCAAGACAGGAGTGGGGGGTGGAAGTGACAAATGATGGAATAGTGAAAATAAAATCAGATAAATAAATAAAATAACTTACCTTGCGCTCGCCACATCTCAGAGTCATCGATGTAGCGAGCGCAGGGTGATTGGTTTTATTTATTTTATTTTCACTAATAAGTCGTTTGTCACTTCCAACCCCTCAGCCCCACCTCACCACATTTACCTGCACAGGCCGCCACTGGTGTTGCATAGTAGAGTGCAGTAGAATAGAGTGCAGTGGTACAGAGTAGAGTAAAGTGGCGTAGAGTAGAGTGGCATAGAGTACAGTGACTTAGAGTATAGTGGCGTAGAGTGCAGTATCATACAGTGGTGCAGAGTAGAGTGGCATAGAGTGAAATATGTGGAGTAGAGTGCAGAGGCATAGAGTGTGGTGTTGTAGCATGGAGTGCTGCAGAGTGCAGTGCTTTAGAGTGGAGTGATGCAGAGTCGAGTGGCGTAGAGTGAAGTGGCATAGAGTGCATTGGCATAGAATGCAGTAGTGCAGAGTAGAGTGGTGTAGAATTCAGTGCCATAGAGTGCAGTGTTGCAGAGTGGTGTGTCGTAGAGTGCAGTGGTGTAGAGTAGCAAAGAGTGCATTGGCATAGAGTTCATTTGTGCAGAGTGCAGTGGCGTAGAGTGGTGTTGAGTAGAGTGCAGTGGTGCTGAGTTCAGTGGTGCAGAGTAGAGTGCAGTGGCATATACGGCAATGGCATTGAGTGCTGTGGCATAGAGTGCAGTGGTCTGGAGTACAGCAATGCAGAGTAGAGTGCAGTGGCATAGCAGAGTAGAGTGGACTGGTGTACAGTGTATTGGCACAAAGTGTTACAGAGTATAGGGAAATATAGCATAGTGGCATAGAGTGAAGCGTTATAGAATACAGAGGTATACTATGCAGCATTGTAGAATGCAGCACTGTTATTAGACTAGTACATATTAGAGTGCAATGGTGCAGAGTGGAGTGGTGCAGAGTAGAGTGGCAAAGAGTGCAATGGCAAAGAGTACAGTGGCTTAGAGTAGAGTAGAGAAGCATATAGTAGATTAGCAGAGAGTGCAGTGGCATAGACTGGTGCAGAGTGGAGTGGCCTAGTGTTCAGTGGCGAAGAGTCGAGTGATGCAGAGTGCAGTGGGGCAGAGTAGTGGCGTAGAGTGGAGTTGAGTACAGTAGTGTAGAGTGCAATGGCGTTGACTACAGTGATGCAGAGTGCAGTGGCATAGAGTGCAGTAGTGTAGAATTGAGTGAGTGCTGCAGAGTAGAGTGCAATGGCGTGAAGTGGTGTAGAGTAGAGTGGATTGGTGTAGAGTGCATTGGCGTAGAGTGTTACAGAGTATAATGACGTAGAGTGCAGTGGACTAGAATGGAGCGGCATAGAATTTAGAGGTGTACTATGCAGCATTGTAGAATGTAGAAGCGTAGATTAGAGTGACGCATAGTAGAGTACAATGGCTCTGAGTGGAGCGGTGCAGAGCAGAGTGACATAGAGTGCAGTAGCATAGAGTACAGTTGTGTAGAGTACAATGGCATTGAGTACAGTAGAGTGGCAAATAGTGCAGTGGTTTAGAGTAGTGCAGAGTAGAGTGGCGTAGAGTGCAGTGGCATAGAGTGGAATGTTGCAAAGTGCATTGACATAGAGTGCAGTAGTGCCGAGTAGAGTGGCCTAGAGTTTAGTGGAGGAGAATGCAGTGTTGCAGAGTTGAGTGTTGTAGAGTGATGAGGTGTAGAGTGGAGTAGAGAGCAGTGGCATGCAAGGGTGTAGAATTGAGTGGACTGGTGTAGAGTGCATTGGCGTAGAGTGAGGCAGTGCAGAGTAGAGTGGTTTCGAGTCCAGTGGTGAGAGGGCAATGCTGCAAAGAAGAGTGTTGTAGAGTGCAGTGGTGTAGAGTGGAGTAGAGAGAAGTGACATGGAGTGGTGTATAGTACAGTGGACAGGTGTAGAGTGCATTGGCGTAGAGTGTTACAAATTACAGTGACATAGAGTGCAGCGGCATAGAATTCAGATGTGTACTCTGCAGCGTAGTAGAATTCAGGGTAAACATCCATCACAACGCGGTGCTATTACGACGCATCTTTTACAACGCAAGTCGTTACCACGACTTGCGCTGGAGGGCGCTCTAGACTAAGGAATAGTAGATTTACTATTCCAACACCTTTCCTACTGTATGTAGGCTGGAGTTGGAATAGTAAATCTTACTATTCCTAAGTCCAGCACCCTACAGCGCAAGTCGTGGTAACGAATTGCGTTGTAAAAGATGCGTTGTGATGTGCCGCGATCATTTTGATCGCGTTGTAACATCATACGACCGAATTCAGTGGCGGAAATTAGAGAGGTGCATTGTTGCATAGAGTGCAGTGTTACAGAGTGGCGTAAAGTAGAGTAGCTTAGACTGCACTTGTGCAGAGTAGATTGGTGTGGCCTAGACTGGAGTGGTGAAGAGTGCAGTGGTGTAGAGTAGAGTGGCATAGAGGGCTTTGACATAGAGTAGAGTGGTACAGAGTAGAGGCTTGAAGAGTGAAGTGGCATGGAGTGCAGTGGTGTAGAGTAGAGTGGTGCAGAGTGTAGTGGATTGCAGTAATGGAGAGTGCAGTGGAGTGGCATGGTGTTCAGTGGAGTGGTGCAGAGTAGAGTGCAGTTGAGTGGAGTGGTGCAGAGTACAGTGGAATGGAGTAGAGTGGAGAAGGCACTGTGTGGTAGCACACTGCCATTACAGATAACATATTTTCAACTTTAATTATCGTTATATTTGCATAGACACACAGTTTTACTAATAAAGTTATACAGCGCACAAATGATAATATGTTGGAATTGGCATCACGCTGTGTATTGATTCGTTTTGATCATATTAAATTATTTGTTTCCAACACACTTCAGAATGATCAAAAACTGTTCTTCATGTGTGTTCCCAATTGTGATATATTCTGAAATACTTGCACATTCATTTAAATGTTGTGTGCTAAAATAAACACCCTTTTCAACCTACAGTATCCAGCAAGATTGGCACATACATTCTCTCACTTTGCCAGAGTAAGAAAAGCAAAGGCAAGCTCCCATGGAAGAGAGAGCCTGACATTTGACCTTGGTCTCTGAATGCACAACAAATGTTAGATAATTAGAAAAAGATGTTACAGGTCTGTTAACAGAAAGACACACTCAGGGGTAACATACAAGGGGAGCTAGTGTGAAAAGGCTTTGCTTTCTGGGAGGAACAAACTCACCCTGGAAAGCCTAAAACAAATAAAGCCAGCAAATAGAAAGCCATAAAATGTGAGTTACAAACCAGAAGCCAATGGTAAGCAAGGGGTGGAATGCATTTCCACGGAAGCTTTCTGAATGTCCCCAAGATGTATTTAGCAAACCAGACAGTTGCACTGCCTGGTAGGCTTCGACCTCAAAAAGACAACCAACCTACATGCTATTTCACTGCCCTACTTTACAAGCCTATTAGGATCACACATTTTAAGATGTATAACAACAACTTTTAATATAGAACCCTCAAGAGAATTCTCCTGTATACTCCTGGGTTTTCTGGACCCTAATTACTAAAAGAAAATGACCGCTTTCTAATTGACTTAATGTTTACCCTGGACTGGAAACTAATTTTTGGGTCTCGCCTATTCCATCCTGTAGGGATGATAAGCGAGATTTATAGTAAGGCTTCCGAAAAGTCTACCCAACTGCGGATAGCGTATAGTTCACATCGCACATCACACACCATTACCATTTGTCTGAGCCTCGGCATCAGACTTCAAAGGAATCCGCTCCCCCCATCAGACTTCAAAGGAAGCCGCTCCCCTGCCCCCGCCACGCAAAGGAAGCTGCTCCCCTGCCCCCCGCCCCCACCACGCAATGCCGAGAGCTTGTTTTGTGTCTATCTGTGTCTTTTGGGTTCTCCTCTTGCCCCACTTCCTGCCTTCCTCTGTGCTTTCTCCCCCTCACCGCCCCGCAGAGGAATTCGCTCCCCCGCCACGCAATGCCGAGAGCTTGTTTTGTGTCTATCTGTGTCTTTTGGGTTCTCCTCTTGCCCCACTTCCTGCCTTCCTCTGTGCTTTCTCCCCGTCTGCGTGTCTTTTCGGTACCAGCCATTCTTCACTTCTGCCCTTTCTGTATGTTTTCCTGTCCGCCCCACTTCCTGCCTTCCTCTGTGCTTTCTCCCCGTCTGCGTGTCTTTTCGGTATCAGCCATGCTTCACTTCTGCCCTTTCCGTATGTTTTCCTGTCCGCCCCACTTCCTGCCTTCCTCTGTGCTTTCTCCCCGTCTGCATGTCTTTTCGGTATTAGCCATGCTTCACTTCTGCCCTTTCCGTATGTTTTCCTGTCCGTCGTCTGGTTTGTCTTTTTCCTGTCAGTCATTTTTCCTGGCTGTCTCTTTGCCGCTATCCTGTCTTTGCCTGGCTGTTGACTGTGCCTGCTGTCTTCTGTCTCTTTATACGACACTCTCTGCCTGCTGCTTTACCTGTACCCCCGTATAGTGTCATGCCTCTGCCTGCCACTATCCATCTGTCTCCTTTCCTGTGACTGCCTCTCTCCATGCGCTCTCCTGCTCTTCCTGTCTATTGTCTCCCTTTCACGTCCATTTGTCTCCCTCCCTGCTTCTGTCGCTCTCCTAGTGTCTACTTTCAAGACTGTTGATTGCCTGGCGTGGATTTCTTCTTAACTCGCTCTATTCACAATGCTTGTATATTCCTATCTCCTTTTTATCTGTTTGCCTGCATCTCACCATCTATCTTTCACTCCTCGCGCTGTCTCATCCTCTGGCTGCCTACAGTGGCTGTGCTGTCTCTCCTCTTCACGCACCCCCTCCCTCACCTGATAGTCACCCAGGGCCTGCTTTTAGTATGCTGTGCTCTTCTCCTCTCTCCCAGGGCTCCATGGGATTAGCTGTCTGGCACCCCCCCCCCTTATGCCGCCTCTCCCCATCTCTCCCCTGTATTAACATAGCTTTCTCCCCTTGCACTGTACCTCCGTTTCCTACACAGCTCCCCTACTTTACTTTTACCACTTGATCCCCTTCTCGCACCTTTTCACCATCTTAATCTCCCAGTCTCCCTGTTTTTCTGTTAACATCCATTTCAACCCCACCTCAATTGATGCCTGCCTCTCTTCTCTCACCAATCTGCTTGACCCACCTTTTTCCTGGTCTCAACCACTCCCTCGGATCAATGCGCACCATCTAGTGTTACCCTTCCCTTGTCCTCTCCTCTGCTGAACCTCGTGCCTCCATAGGGAACCAAGTCCTCTCTTTCATTCTTGCCCCTCGTCTCGGCCTCACTCTTTGATGTTACTGTCCCTCTTCTTATGTTGCTGTTTCCTAGCTGAGTAAGGTACCCCTCTTCAGGCCCTGTCCGCCCCACTTCCTGCCTTCCTCTGTGCTTTCTCCCCGTCTGCATGTCTTTTCGGTATTAGCCATGCTTCACTTCTGCCCTTTCCGTATGTTTTCCTGTCTGTCGTCTGGTTTGTCTTTTTCCTGTCAGTCATTTTTCCTGGCTGTCTCTTTGCCGCTATCCTGTCTTTGCCTGGCTGTTGACTGTGCCTGCTGTCTTCTGTCTCTTTATACGACACTCTCTGCCTGCTGCTTTACCTGTACCCCCGTATAGTGTCATGCCTCTGCCTGCCACTATCCATCTGTCTCCTTTCCTGTGACTGCCTCTCTCCATGCGCTCTCCTGCTCTTCCTGCCTATTGTCTCCCTTTCACGCCCATTTGTCTCCCTCCCTGCTTCTGTCGCTCTCCTAGTGTCTACTTTCAAGACTGTTGATTGCCTGGCGTGGATTTCTTCTTAACTCGCTCTATTCACAATGCTTGTATATTCCTATCTCATTTTATCTGTTTGCCTGCATCTCACCATCTATCTTTCACTCCTCGCGCTGTCTCATCCTCTGGCTGCCTACAGTGGCTGTGCTGTCTCTCCTCTTCACGCACCCCCTCCCTCACCTGATAGTCACCCAGGGCCTGCTTTTAGTATGCTGTGCTCTTCTCCTCTCTCCCAGGGCTCCATGGGATTAGCTGTCTGCCCCCCCCCCCTTATGCCGCCTCTCCCCATCTCTCCCCTGTATTAACATAGCTTTCTCCCCTTGCACTGTACCTCCTTTTCCTACACAGCTCCCCTACTTTACTTTTACCACTTGATCCCCTTCTCGCACCTTTTCACCATCTTAATCTCCCAGTCTCCCTGTTTTTCTGTTAACATCCATTTCAACCCCACCTCCATTGATGCCTGCCTCTCTTCTCTCACCAACCTGCTTGACCCACCTTTTTCCTGGTCTCAACCACTCCCTCGGATCAATGCGCACCATCTAGTGTTACCCTTCCCTTGTCCTCTCCTCTGCTGAACCTCGTTCCTCCATAGGGAACCAAGTCCTCTCTTTCATTCTTGCCCCTCGTCTCGGCCTCACTCTTTGATGTTACTGTCCCTCTTCTTATGTTGCTGTTTCCTAGCTGAGTAAGGTACCCCTCTTCGGGCCCTGAAGGGTAGGAATGGCCGGAGTCGGGCATTTAGCCTCACAAAATGTCGCAAGGTGGGCGCCATTTTGAGTTTCGCCGTTGCTCTGTAATCACCTATACAGTGCTCTTACATCACAGCGCTCTTTCAGTGTTAGTCCAACAATAAAATGTCCTAGTTACCTCGCACCACTGCAGGCCTCGGGGAAAAACTACAAGTCCCAGAATGCAACCTGTCAGTACCTGAAAGCCACGACTGACTGAAAATATAACGAATGACATGGGCCGCATCTATGGTGAAGATCTACACATACCCACTATTCTCGACTTTCGTCCTTCCCACTTCGTTAGTTAATTGCTCTCCCTTCTTTTCCCTCTGCCTTGCACCTCCTCCTCCTCCTTGTTTCACCGACTCAGGACTCGTGTTCATTGTTCCACTCCCGTTCACCAGCATCAGAAGTACCGTTTTAACCACTCCTAAGCGGGCCCTGCGAGGCTCTTCTCCCTCACAGCCTCCCTTCCCTCGCATGCTCCTTTTGTGGCCTTTCTACAGCTCCCCACCCTGTCTCTCCTTAAGGATTCCTCACGTTGCCACTGTCTCTGCCTCTGCCACCACCACCAATACTACCACTACCAGTACCAGCACCACCAATACTACCACCACCAGTACTACCACCAGTACTACCACAAACAGTACTATCACAACCAGTACCAGCACTACCAGTACCACCAGTACTACCACCACCAGTACTACCACTACTAGTACCACCACTACCAATACTACCACTACCAGTACTACCACTACCAGTACCACCACCACAAATACTACCACTACCAGTACCACCACCACCACCAGTACTACCACCAACAGCACTACCACAACCAGTACTAGCACTACCAGTACCACCAGTACTACCACCACCAGTACTACCACTACTAGTACCACCACTACCAATACTACCACTACCAGAACTACCACCTCCAGTACCACCACCACGAATACTACTGCAGTACCACCACCACCAATACTACCGCTACCAGTACCACCACCACCAATACTACCACTACCAGTACTACCACCACCACCAGTACTACCACAACCTGTACCACCACCACCAGTACTACCAGTACCACCACCACCAGTACTACTACTACCAGTACCACCACCACCACCACCACCAGCACTACCATTACCAGTACTACCACTACCAGTACTACCACTACCAGTACCACCACCACCAGTACTACCACCACCACTACCACCACCAGCAGTACCACCACCACCAGTACTACCAGTACCACCACCACCAGTACTACCACCACCAGTACCACCATCACCAATACTACCACTACCAGTACCCCCACCACCACCACCACCACCAGTACTATCACCACCAGTAACACCACCACCAGTACTACCAGTACCACCACCACCAATACTACCACTACCAGTACTACCACCACCACCAGAACTGCCACCACCAGTACCACCACCACCAGTGCCACCATCACCAATACTACCGCTACCAGTACTCCCACCATCACCACCAGTACTATCACCACCAGTAACACCACCACCAGTACTACCAGTACCACTACCACCAATACTACCACTACCAGTACTACCGCCACCACCAGTACTGCCACCACCAGTACCACCACCACCAGTACTACCACTACCAGTAACACCACCACCAATACTACTGCTACCAGTACCACCACCACCAATACTACCACTACCAGTACCACCAAACCAATACTACCACTATCAGTACACCCACCACCACCACCACCAGTACCATCACCACCAGTAACACCACCACCAGTACTACCAGTACCACTACCACCAATACTACCACTACCAGTACTACCACCACCACCAGAACTGCCACCACCAGTACCACCACCACCAGTGCCACCATCACCAATACTACCGCTACCAGTACTCCCACCACCACCACCAGTACTATCACCACCAGTAACACCACCACCAGTACTACCACTACCAGTACCACCACCACCAATACTACCACTACCAGTACCACCACCACCACCAGTACTGCCACCACCAGTACCACCACCACCAATACTACCACTACCAGTACCCCAACCACCACCACCACCAGTACTACCATCACCAGTACCACCACCACCAGTACTACCACTACCAGTACCACCACCACCAATACTACCACTACCAGTACCACCACCACCACCAGTACTACCACCACCAGTACCACCACCACCAATACTACCACTACCAGTACCCCCACCACCACCACCACCACCAGTACTATCACCACCAGTAACACCACCACCAGTACTACCAGTACCACTACCACCATTACTACCACTACTACCGCCACCACCAGTACTGCCACCACCAGTACCACCTCCACCAGTACTACCACTACCAGTACCACCACCACCAATACTACCACTACCAGTACCACCACCACCACCACCATCAGTACTACCACCACCAGTACCACCACCACCAATACTACTGCTACCAGTACCACCACCAATACTACCACTACCAGTACCACCACCACCAGTACATCCACTACCAGTACCACCATCACCAATACTACCACTGCCAGTACCACCACCACCAATACTACCAGTACCACCACCACTAATAACACCACCACCCCCAGTACTACCAGTACCACCTCTAGATCATATGTAACTCTCACTTCACACTTGTGTCTGTGTAATTTAATCTTTGAAGATGGCTCAGGCCGGTCTCTTCCTCTGATATTTACAATCTAACAAGCGGTCTAGAAGGCCCCTTCTTTGCAATGCAATAAGTCTTGCATTTGCAAAAGTTTAGGTATTAGTATTGTAAATAACAAGGCCTTTTGTTTATGTTTTAGAACACAAAACATAAATAAAAGGCCTTGTCATTTACAATGGCAATGGTTCAAACTTGTTCAGTTTTTATCCAAAGCCGCTGCGAGAGGGGCACTTGCCTTGTCAAGTGGCGTGTCCATGATGTCAACTTTGCGTGGAATTTCTATCTTTGAATTTTTGCTAACAAACTTAAGTGTGTAAACCGCAAAATATTTTTAAAAACTATATATTGTATTATTTGTTTTAATTATTTTAATTTTAACCTTGATGTAGTTTCTGGTGCATCTGGATCAAACTAAAAAACAAAGTGCACTCTATGGAAACCATTGGGGTTGATATAATAAAATGTGAACTATGTGTCTGAGCAAAGATTGTCATGTGTTTGAAAGCACTGGAGGAAATAACGCTCACTTCCCGAGTCTGGTGGCGATATGTCTGCATGCTGCAACAGAAGAAAGATACTTTGATGCCATGTTCGTCTGCTGCATTTCCTGTGTCAGAAACTATGTTTCTGTGTTGCTATCACGCAAATCTTTTAACACGCATGAATATTGCTTTGAGAGTGCCCGCCACTGTGCAAATCTTTTGCATTATCCATTTTCCCAAAACATCTCTTGCGGTAGATGTAGATTTTTTTTCTTCTTTTATTTATTTATATCTAGAGAATGTTTCTGTTTATATCTGTGCCTCTGATTTTTTTCTGAACCTTCTTTCTGCCTCCTGCCCTATCCTGGATTCTGCCTCTGAGCATGAGTCTGCGCTTTAACACCAAACTTCGCCCTCCGTACAATAATACAGTCCCTCCAGAGAGACTTACCTTGTAGTCACAATTACAATTACACCACGGTAGGAGAGTAGGGTCTGCAATCCTATGATCACCCAGATTTTTGCTTTTTGCTTCACTGGTTTACGACTTTCCCTGGCTGTGGGCCTGCTAATCAGACCCACAGCCTAGCTGTTCTCTCTACTCCAAATTGTACTCAGGTACTGAATTGGCACTGGGCCCTCTCAAGTCCCTGTACCCAGGGCTGAGGTGCACCCAGAAGTCTCCCAGGGGCTGCAGCATGTATTATGCCACCCCTGGACTGACTAACTAAATCAGACACAACTGGCTGCTTGACAGCTGGGGCAGAGTGGTGTACTCACCCTCTGCTATAGATATAGTATCCCTATATCTAAACCTATATGGACACACAGATCTCCTATCAGTCACTCCTATGGCAGGCCTTAACAATCCTGAAGGCAGAGTGCTTGGAATCGTGTGAGATGGTGCTCTGGCATGAGCTGAGCCTGTCTGCGGCTTTCGGGATCCATCCCTTAGCCGTTTCCATGATATCGCATACCATATACTCTTAAGTGCATTATAATCCTCGCGGTTATGTGCCAACTCTGGTATCGCTTTATCAAAACATGTCGAGTAAGGTGTCATACGAATTGGAATACTAACCCCTCGCCAATTCTGGCGACGGGGTTAGCATTCCACCCTTCTAGAGGGACACGACATGTATGTAACCTGTAACCCCGGTTAAAGTCAGACAGAGCCTTAGCTCCACAAAATGGATGCTGCCACTGAGACACAAGTCTGCCCTCCTGCTGCTGGGAGTCCTCCCAGCCCAGGAGGCAAGGACAAAGGGTTTCCTGCCAGGGGTGGTGCCAGCACCGTCCCAGACAGGATTTTGTGTATCCTAGGTAGGCAGGGCTTTAGAGGAAGGTGACTGAAAGTGGCACCCCGGTGCTCACTGTGCATAGGCCGGCTGAAACCAGTTCCAGGGGCACTCCAGCCCCTGGCCTGGGGAAAGCCCGCCAAAGGAGAGGGGTGTAACCACCCCCCTCCTAGTCCCACCCATAGGGCAGGACTTAGTCGCGTGCCAGCCCCTTTTTGCAGGATAAAGGTAGGAACTGGCCCCCTTCCAGATCAGATCATCTTTGAATCCTGAAACTACTTTCCACGAAAGGAACTCAAGACTTCTTCCCAAGATTCTCCCTTGTGACTAAGGAGTAGTCACCCTGCAGCAGCAGGCACCAACCAAGCATCGCGGTTTGTTGCCAGTCTCTCCTTCGGATCAAGACTGCTCCAGCACGACGAGAACCGGCTTCCCTGGCACCTCTGACCTCAACCTACATCATCAGCCCAGCTGTGATCCATGGGTGTGACGAGACCTCGAGGGACCGGCCATCTTCAGAACTGCACGACGCTTGTCCAGCACGACTCCCGAGTGACCCTCGACTGAGTGCTTTGGGGTAAGAGAAGCCCCGACCCTGAGCAGCTCCAGCACCGAAGTTCAGCCCCCCTGCATCCACGAGATCTGCGTGGGGCCCTTCTGCTCTTTGCTGCCAACCGCGTTGTCCAGGTCGCTTGCCCGTTTGGCTAGTGACCCCTTCACGACGCTCCACGACGACAACTACTGCTGGTCTGGTTGCTCCAGACTAGCCCTTGCTCCCCTCCAAAAGAGGAGCACCCTGGACCCTCCTGGTCCACTCAAGACGCCATTTTAGGTCCACCGCGTGGGCCTTGCATTTGCCAAGACTTGTTGCCCAATCCTGGGTCCAGCGACGTCGACAGCAAGAACCTTCGTGGGACAGCTCGCACCTCCATCCTGGTCGCCGACAACGCCTCCTGGTCCGAGAGACTGCAGAGCCCAGCAGCGCCCACTCCCCTGGCTGAGGTGACTTCGTCCGGTGCCATCCTGGTGCCCACTCAAATCACTGGCTAGTGATTCAGAACTTGGTCCCCTCTGCTTACAGGTTTCTTCTTTCCTGATCCAGGCTTGGATCTCCACGAACTCTCTTCACTGGCCGCCTGCCAGCAACTCTTTCTTCAGGCTCCTGGTTCTTCAACGTGGGTTTCCGACGCAACTTCAACCCTATGCAGCCGCAGCCCCTGGGCTAGGTAAACCAAGTACTCTGGTGCTTCAGCATAGTCCAACACCCTAAGTGTTCGGATCCACCCCCGTTTTCGACCCACCTAGTCGGGTTCGCCCGAGAACAGTAACTTTGCAACTGCTAGCCTCCATATACTTTTTCCCGCCTTACGCGTGAGAGTTCCCACTCTGCACACAACGTCCACAGGCCTCCTGCATCTAATCCCAGTGTTTAGAATTGTAGGCCTAGCGATTCCTGAGTCTAGAAAAGTATTACTTACCTGCTAGCAAGTTCGCATTCCACTTACTGAGTATATGGTTTTTCGTGCCCCTAGGGCATTTGTGTAAATTGTGCGACTTAAAGTATTTTCGTAAGAGTTTTGTTGTGTGCTTAGCTCCCTGACTCATAAAGAGTTCAGGGTAGTCTTGTTATAAATAAATATCTGTTTATTTTCATAACAACTTGTGTGGTGTCCTTTCACTTGGTGTTCAAGGGGTAATGTGATGGTAAAACAGCTGGCTTAACACGCCCTCTAGAGTCTTAGCCTTAGACTGCTCGTATCCATGCTACTAGGATAGCTGGTCTATAAGGTTGACTTACAACCAATCATCAATAAGGGTTGTTTGGACTGATACATAGTGATCACTAGAATAGTGAGCACTGCATATCAGGCCAACTTCTCACATTGGTGAGCAGCGGTTGGTAGGCCTAACCCCGGAGTTAGGAGAGATAGATCTCTTTCTAGGGACTCCAATAGATCTCTGCACTCTAATGCCTCTTCCCAGAGGAGAAGGAACTCTCCACAGAGGAGATTGACTTTCCCTCAGAGAATAGAGCATGAAGCTAGAATGAGACAGGCTGCTCTGAGGATTGAAAGGGAAGAACTTGCCCTGGCCAAAGAAAAGCTTGCCTTTGCTAGAGAGCAGCAGATGAGTGGGATAGTTCCCACTGGTGGCAGCAATCTCCCAAGAGATAGAGAGAAGGGTTTAGATACTAAACACCTGACAAAAATAGTGCCCCCCTTTAAGCAAGGGGATGACATCCAGAAATGGATGGCTGCTTTGGGGAGGGCCTGCACTGTGCAGGGCATTCCCCAGAGTCAGTGGGCAGCTATACTGTGGCTCTCCTTTGATGGCAAAGGTAGAGATAAGCTCCTCACTACAAGAGTGGAGGATGCTAACAATTACCAGGTCCTGAAGAATACACTGGTTGATGGGTTTGGTTTAACCACTGAGCAGTACAGGTTGCTGTTCAGAGACACCCAGAAAACTCAGTCTCAGGACTGGTCTGACTTTGTGGATAGTGCCACTAAGGCTTTGGAGGGCTGGTTGCTGGGTAGCAAGGTTACGGATTACACAGGATTGTATAATCTAATGATGAGGGAACACATTTTAAATAATTGTCAGAACCAGTTGTTGCACCAGCACCTTGTTGATTCATATCTGACCTCTCCCCAAGAATTGGGAAAGAAGGCAGACAAATGGGTCAGAACAAGGATCAAGCAGAACCAGAACCAGAACCAGGGTGGTCAGAAGAAAGCAGACCAGAAGGGTAACACTAAGAGTGAACAAAATGACCAGAAGTCTTCAACAGGTCCCCAACAAACCAAAGAGGGTGGGGGTCAGGCTTCACAGCAGAAAAAGAAGACTCAAGAAGGCCAGTCAAAAAGGTGGTGCCAGTACTGTAAAAGTAAGTCTCACTGGTTTAGTGAGTGCACCAAAAGAGGAGGGCAAACCTCTACCACTACAGCCCCTAAGGCAACTGCACCCCCTAGTACAGTCAGTAGTGGTAGTGCACCTCCCAAGGGATTAGTTGGGTTAACCCTGGGAACTGAGGAGTCTGACAACTTAGTTGGCACACTCACTCAGGCTGTCCTTGTCTGTACAGGGGATATGGATATGTCCCCTGATGTAAGTCCCAATACTTTGGGCAAATACAGGCAGACACCTTTAATAAATGGCAAAATGGCTCTGGCCTATAGGGACACTTGTGCCAGTGTCACCATGGTGACACCTAACTTTGTGGACCCTGGACAGATCATGCCAGGTACAGATTTCCTGGTGACCAATGCCAGCAACGTCACTACCAGTCATAGTATGGCGATTGTTGCTTTCTCATGGGGAGGGGTAAGTGGCCAAAAGAAAGTTGTGGTTAGTTCAGACCTCCCAGTGGATTGTTTGTTGGGCAATGATTTGGAGTCATCCCTATGGTCAGAAGTGGAGCAGAGGACTCACATGGAAATGTTAGGCTTGCCAGCACATGTGCTTGCTGTGACTAGGTCACAGGCCAGAAGATGCCCCACTGAACAGGTGCTGGATCCTGGAAGCAAGGACCAGACACCTTCCAAGAAGAAGAGCAGTAAGGGTAAGGCTTTGCCTTCCCCCTTGCCCCAGGTTGAGGATCAAGTCTCTGAGGAGGCTGATCTGAGAGAGCTGAGGGAAACTGAGCCTAAAGAGCTTGAACTTGATCAAGTTGTGTTTCTGGGCTCGGGGGGACCCTCCAGAGAAGACCTGGGGAAGGCACAGTTAGACTGCCCTTCCCTTGAACCCCTCAGACAGCAGGCTGCTGCTGAGGCTGCAGGGAATGCCACAGGTGCCCACAGGGTATACTGGGAAGATGGACTCCTGTACTCTGAGTCAAGAGACCCCAAGCCTGGTGCAACTAGGAGGCTGGTCGTCCCCTTGTCTCTGAGAGGTTTCCTTCTCACCTTGGCCCATGAAATTCCCCTTGCAGGTCACTTAGGTCAGACAAAAACTTTGGACAGACTTGTCTCACACTTTCACTGGCCCCACATGAATGAGAATACCAAGGAGTTTTGTCGCTCCTGTGTCACTTGCCAAGCCAGTGGTAAGTCAGGTGGCACAACAAAGGCCCCCCTCATACCACTACCTGTGGTGGGGGTTCCCTTTGAAAGGGTGGGGATTGACATTGTTGGTCCAATGGAACCCCAGACAGCATCAGGGCACAAGTTTATACTGGTGGTGGTGGACCATGCCACCAGGTATCCTGAAGCTATTCCACTTAGGACCACTACAGCACCTGTAGTGGCAAGAGCCCTAGTTGGAGTGTTCTCCAGAGTGGGCTTCCCTAAGGAGGTTGTTTCTGACAGAGGTGCAAACTTCATGTCAGGATATCTGACTGCAATGTGGAAGGAATGTGGTGTTAACTACAAGTTCACCACACCCTATCATCCACAGTGCAATGGGCTTGTTGAGAGATTCAACAGGACCCTCAAAGGGATGATTCATGGACTACCTGAAAAGCTCAGGCGTAGATGGGATGTCCTGATACCCTGCCTCTTGTTTGCTTACAGAGAGGTCCCACAGAAGGGGGTTGGCTACAGCCCTTTTGAACTTCTGTATGGGCATCCTGTAAGAGGACCCCTGTGTTTGGTGAAGGAAGGATGGGAGAGACCTCTCAAAAAGCCTGCAACCAACATAGTGGACTATGTACTTGGTCCCCACTCCAGGATGGCTGAATACATGGAGAAGGCATCTAAAAACCTAGAGGCCAGCCAAGAACTCCAAAAAGCTTGGCATGACCAGAAGGCTGTCCTGACTGTATACCAGCCTGGACAGAAGGTGTGGGTACTGGAGCCAGTGGCACCATCAGCCCTCAAAGACAAATGGTCTGGGCCCCACACCATCATTGAGCAAAAGGGAGAGGTCACCTACCTGGTGGACCTTGGAACCCCCAGGAGCCCCCTCAGGGTGCTTCATGCGAACAGGCTCAAGGCATATGTCGACAGGAAGGACATGAGCTTGCTCATGGCCACAGATGAGGGACAGGAGGAAGAGAGTGACCCTCTCCCAGACCTGCTCACTCAGAATCCTGATGATGGATCAGTAGATGGTGTTGTCTTTTGTGGCAGCCTCTCTGAACATCAGCAACAGGATTGCAGGCAAGTTCTGCAATCCTTCAGACATATGTTCTCTCTGACACCCAGTCAAACTGATTGGTGTGCCCATGAAGTGGACACTGGGGACAGTCTGCCTGTAAAGAGTAAAATCTACAGGCAGCCTGATCATGTCAGAGACTGCATCAAAACAGAAGTGCAGAAAATGTTGGAGTTGGGAGTCATTGAGCCCTCAGATAGCCCTTGGGCTAGCCCAGTAGTTCTAGTGCCAAAGCCTCACACCCAGGGTGGTAAGAGAGAGATGAGGTTTTGCGTAGACTACAGAGGCCTCAATGCAGTCACTAAGACTGATGCCCACCCAATACCAAGGGCAGATGAACTTATAGATAGATTGGCTTCTGCCAACTACTTAAGCACATTTGACCTGACAGCTGGGTATTGGCAAATCAGGTTAGCTGAGGAAGCCAGGCCCAAGACAGCATTTTCTACCCCTGGTGGTCATTATAAGTTTTTGGTAATGCCCTTTGGGTTGAAGAATGCACCTGCCACCTTCCAAAGGCTGGTGAATCAAGTTCTCACTGGGATGGATGACTTCTGTGCAGCATATCTGGACGATATTGCTGTCTTTAGCTCCACCTGGGAGGATCACCTGGTCCACTTGAGGAAAGTGTTAGAGGCCCTGCAGAAGGCAGGCCTCACTATCAAGGCCACTAAGTGCCAGATAGGGCAGACACAGGTTGTATACCTGGGCCACCTTGTAGGTGGAGGCCAGGTTCAGCCCTTGGAGAGTAAGATACAGGCCATCAAGGACTGGGCTCCTCCAATCACCCAGACTCAGGTTCGAGCTTTCTTGGGCCTGACTGGGTACTATAGGAAGTTTGTCAGAAATTATGGGTCCATAGTGACCCCCCTTAATGACCTGACAAGTAAAAAGATGACAAAGAAAGTTCAGTGGACAGCAAGCTGTCAGAAAGCATTCGATGACCTAAAGCAGGCCATGTGCACAGCACCTATCCTAAAGAGTCCAGACTTCTCCAAACCATTCATTGTCCAAACAGATGCTTCTGAGTTGGGTGTGGGAGCTGTTCTATCTCAGCTGAATTTTGATGGCAACGACCAGCCAATTGCTTTCATTAGCAGAAGGCTGACCCCCAGAGAGAAAAATTGGTCAGCTATTGAGAGGGAGGCCTTTGCTGTGGTATGGGCCCTGAAGAAGTTGAGGTCCTACTTGTTTGGAACTCACTTCACAGTTCAGACCGACCATAAGCCCCTCTTATGGCTAAGTCAGATGAAGGGTGAAAACCCCAAACTACTTAGGTGGTCCATTTCCCTACAGGGGATGGATTTTACAGTGGAGCACAGACCTGGTACTGATCATGGCAATGCTGATGGGCTCTCCAGGTATTTCCACTTAGAGCAAGAAGACTCACCTGGTCAAGGTTAGTTTATTGTCCCAAAGTTTGGGGGGGGTCATGTAGGAGAGTAGGGTCTGCAATCCTATGATCACCCAGATTTTTGCTTTTTGCTTCACTGGTTTACGACTTTCCCTGGCTGTGGGCCTGCTAATCAGACCCACAGCCTAGCTGTTCTCTCTACTCCAAATTGTACTCAGGTACTGAATTGGCACTGGGCCCTCTCAAGTCCCTGTACCCAGGGCTGAGGTGCACCCAGAAGTCTCCCAGGGGCTGCAGCATGTATTATGCCACCCCTGGACTGACTAACTAAATCAGACACAACTGGCTGCTTGACAGCTGGGGCAGAGTGGTGTACTCACCCTCTGCTATAGATATAGTATCCCTATATCTAAACCTATATGGACACACAGATCTCCTATCAGTCACTCCTATGGCAGGCCTTAACAATCCTGAAGGCAGAGTGCTTGGAATCGTGTGAGATGGTGCTCTGGCATGAGCTGAGCCTGTCTGCGGCTTTCGGGATCCATCCCTTAGCCGTTTCCATGATATCGCATACCATATACTCTTAAGTGCATTATAATCCTCGCGGTTATGTGCCAACTCTGGTATCGCTTTATCAAAACATGTCGAGTAAGGTGTCATACGAATTGGAATACTAACCCCTCGCCAATTCTGGCGACGGGGTTAGCATTCCACCCTTCTAGAGGGACACGACATGTATGTAACCTGTAACCCCGGTTAAAGTCAGACAGAGCCTTAGCTCCACAAAATGGATGCTGCCACTGAGACACAAGTCTGCCCTCCTGCTGCTGGGAGTCCTCCCAGCCCAGGAGGCAAGGACAAAGGGTTTCCTGCCAGGGGTGGTGCCAGCACCGTCCCAGACAGGATTTTGTGTATCCTAGGTAGGCAGGGCTTTAGAGGAAGGTGACTGCAAGTGGCACCCCGGTGCTCACTGTGCATAGGCCGGCTGAAACCAGTTCCAGGGGCACTCCAGCCCCTGGCCTGGAGAAAGCCCGCCAAAGGAGAGGGGTGTAACCACCCCCCTCCTAGTCCCACCCATAGGGCAGGACTTAGTCGCGTGCCAGCCCCTTTTTGCAGGATAAAGGTAGGAACTGGCCCCCTTCCAGATCAGATCATCTTTGAATCCTGAAACTACTTTCCACGAAAGGAACTCAAGACTTCTTCCCAAGATTCTCCCTTGTGACTAAGGAGTAGTCACCCTGCAGCAGCAGGCACCAACCAAGCATCGCGGTTTGTTGCCAGTCTCTCCTTCGGATCAAGACTGCTCCAGCACGACGAGAACCGGCTTCCCTGGCACCTCTGACCTCAACCTACATCATCAGCCCAGCTGTGATCCATGGGTGTGACGAGACCTCGAGGGACCGGCCATCTTCAGAACTGCACGACGCTTGTCCAGCACGACTCCCGAGTGACCCTCGACTGAGTGCTTTGGGGTAAGAGAAGCCCCGACCCTGAGCAGCTCCAGCACCGAAGTTCAGCCCCCCTGCATCCACGAGATCTGCGTGGGGCCCTTCTGCTCTTTGCTGCCAACCGCGTTGTCCAGGTCGCTTGCCCGTTTGGCTAGTGACCCCTTCACGACGCTCCACGACGACAACTACTGCTGGTCTGGTTGCTCCAGACTAGCCCTTGCTCCCCTCCAAAAGAGGAGCACCCTGGACCCTCCTGGTCCACTCAAGACGCCATTTTAGGTCCACCGCGTGGGCCTTGCATTTGCCAAGACTTGTTGCCCAATCCTGGGTCCAGCGACGTCGACAGCAAGAACCTTCGTGGGACAGCTCGCACCTCCATCCTGGTCGCCGACAACGCCTCCTGGTCCGAGAGACTGCAGAGCCCAGCAGCGCCCACTCCCCTGGCTGAGGTGACTTCGTCCGGTGCCATCCTGGTGCCCACTCAAATCACTGGCTAGTGATTCAGAACTTGGTCCCCTCTGCTTACAGGTTTCTTCTTTCCTGATCCAGGCTTGGATCTCCACGAACTCTCTTCACTGGCCGCCTGCCAGCAACTCTTTCTTCAGGCTCCTGGTTCTTCAACGTGGGTTTCCGACGCAACTTCAACCCTATGCAGCCGCAGCCCCTGGGCTAGGTAAACCAAGTACTCTGGTGCTTCAGCATAGTCCAACACCCTAAGTGTTCGGATCCACCCCCGTTTTCGACCCACCTAGTCGGGTTCGCCCGAGAACAGTAACTTTGCAACTGCTAGCCTCCATATACTTTTTCCCGCCTTACGCGTGAGAGTTCCCACTCTGCACACAATGTCCACAGGCCTCCTGCATCTAATCCCAGTGTTTAGAATTGTAGGCCTAGCGATTCCTGAGTCTAGAAAAGTATTACTTACCTGCTAGCAAGTTCGCATTCCACTTACTGAGTATATGGTTTTTCGTGCCCCTAGGGCATTTGTGTAAATTGTGCGACTTAAAGTATTTTCGTAAGAGTTTTGTTGTGTGCTTAGCTCCCTGACTCATAAAGAGTTCAGGGTAGTCTTGTTATAAATAAATATCTGTTTATTTTCATAACAACTTGTGTGGTGTCCTTTCACTTGGTGTTCAAGGGGTAATGTGATGGTAAAACAGCTGGCTTAACACGCCCTCTAGAGTCTTAGCCTTAGACTGCTCGTATCCATGCTACTAGGATAGCTGGTCTATAAGGTTGACTTACAACCAATCATCAATAAGGGTTGTTTGGACTGATACATAGTGATCACTAGAATAGTGAGCACTGCATATCAGGCCAACTTCTCACATTGGTGAGCAGCGGTTGGTAGGCCTAACCCCGGAGTTAGGAGAGATAGATCTCTTTCTAGGGACTCCAATAGATCTCTGCACTCTAATGCCTCTTCCCAGAGGAGAAGGAACTCTCCACAGAGGAGATTGACTTCCCCTCAGAGAATAGAGCATGAAGCTAGAATGAGACAGGCTGCTCTGAGGATTGAAAGGGAAGAACTTGCCCTGGCCAAAGAAAAGCTTGCCTTTGCTAGAGAGCAGCAGATGAGTGCGATAGTTCCCACTGGTGGCAGCAATCTCCCAAGAGATAGAGAGAAGGGTTTAGATACTAAACACCTGACAAAAATAGTGCCCCCCCTTTAAGCAAGGGGATGACATCCAGAAATGGATGGCTGCTTTGGGGAGGGCCTGCACTGTGCAGGGCATTCCCCAGAGTCAGTGGGCAGCTATACTGTGGCTCTCCTTTGATGGCAAAGGTAGAGATAAGCTCCTCACTACAAGAGTGGAGGATGCTAACAATTACCAGGTCCTGAAGAATACACTGGTTGATGGGTTTGGTTTAACCACTGAGCAGTACAGGTTGCTGTTCAGAGACACCCAGAAAACTCAGTCTCAGGACTGGTCTGACTTTGTGGATAGTGCCACTAAGGCTTTGGAGGGCTGGTTGCTGGGTAGCAAGGTTACGGATTACACAGGATTGTATAATCTAATGATGAGGGAACACATTTTAAATAATTGTCAGAACCAGTTGTTGCACCAGCACCTTGTTGATTCATATCTGACCTCTCCCCAAGAATTGGGAAAGAAGGCAGACAAATGGGTCAGAACAAGGATCAAGCAGAACCAGAACCAGAACCAGGGTGGTCAGAAGAAAGCAGACCAGAAGGGTAACACTAAGAGTGAACAAAATGACCAGAAGTCTTCAACAGGTCCCCAACAAACCAAAGAGGGTGGGGGTCAGGCTTCACAGCAGAAAAAGAAGACTCAAGAAGGCCAGTCAAAAAGGTGGTGCCAGTACTGTAAAAGTAAGTCTCACTGGTTTAGTGAGTGCACCAAAAGAGGAGGGCAAACCTCTACCACTACAGCCCCTAAGGCAACTGCACCCCCTAGTACAGTCAGTAGTGGTAGTGCACCTCCCAAGGGATTAGTTGGGTTAACCCTGGGAACTGAGGAGTCTGACAACTTAGTTGGCACACTCACTCAGGCTGTCCTTGTCTGTACAGGGGATATGGATATGTCCCCTGATGTAAGTCCCAATACTTTGGGCAAATACAGGCAGACACCTTTAATAAATGGCAAAATGGCTCAGGCCTATAGGGACACTTGTGCCAGTGTCACCATGGTGACACCTAACTTTGTGGACCCTGGACAGATCATGCCAGGTACAGATTTCCTGGTGACCAATGCCAGCAACGTCACTACCAGTCATAGTATGGCGATTGTTGCTTTCTCATGGGGAGGGGTAAGTGGCCAAAAGAAAGTTGTGGTTAGTTCAGACCTCCCAGTGGATTGTTTGTTGGGCAATGATTTGGAGTCATCCCTATGGTCAGAAGTGGAGCAGAGGACTCACATGGAAATGTTAGGCTTGCCAGCACATGTGCTTGCTGTGACTAGGTCACAGGCCAGAAGATGCCCCACTGAACAGGTGCTGGATCCTGGAAGCAAGGACCAGACACCTTCCAAGAAGAAGAGCAGTAAGGGTAAGGCTTTGCCTTCCCCCTTGCCCCAGGTTGAGGATCAAGTCTCTGAGGAGGCTGATCTGAGAGAGCTGAGGGAAACTGAGCCTAAAGAGCTTGAACTTGATCAAGTTGTGTTTCTGGGCTCGGGGGGGCCCTCCAGAGAAGACCTGGGGAAGGCACAGTTAGACTGCCCTTCCCTTGAACCCCTCAGACAGCAGGCTGCTGCTGAGGCTGCAGGGAATGCCACAGGTGCCCACAGGGTATACTGGGAAGATGGACTCCTGTACTCTGAGTCAAGAGACCCCAAGCCTGGTGCAACTAGGAGGCTGGTCGTCCCCTTGTCTCTGAGAGGTTTCCTTCTCACCTTGGCCCATGAAATTCCCCTTGCAGGTCACTTAGGTCAGACAAAAACTTTGGACAGACTTGTCTCACACTTTCACTGGCCCCACATGAATGAGAATACCAAGGAGTTTTGTCGCTCCTGTGTCACTTGCCAAGCCAGTGGTAAGTCAGGTGGCACAACAAAGGCCCCCCTCATACCACTACCTGTGGTGGGGGTTCCCTTTGAAAGGGTGGGGATTGACATTGTTGGTCCAATGGAACCCCAGACAGCATCAGGGCACAAGTTTATACTGGTGGTGGTGGACCATGCCACCAGGTATCCTGAAGCTATTCCACTTAGGACCACTACAGCACCTGTAGTGGCAAGAGCCCTAGTTGGAGTGTTCTCCAGAGTGGGCTTCCCTAAGGAGGTTGTTTCTGACAGAGGTGCAAACTTCATGTCAGGATATCTGACTGCAATGTGGAAGGAATGTGGTGTTAACTACAAGTTCACCACACCCTATCATCCACAGTGCAATGGGCTTGTTGAGAGATTCAACAGGACCCTCAAAGGGATGATTCATGGACTACCTGAAAAGCTCAGGCGTAGATGGGATGTCCTGATACCCTGCCTCTTGTTTGCTTACAGAGAGGTCCCACAGAAGGGGGTTGGCTACAGCCCTTTTGAACTTCTGTATGGGCATCCTGTAAGAGGACCCCTGTGTTTGGTGAAGGAAGGATGGGAGAGACCTCTCAAAAAGCCTGCAACCAACATAGTGGACTATGTACTTGGTCCCCACTCCAGGATGGCTGAATACATGGAGAAGGCATCTAAAAACCTAGAGGCCAGCCAAGAACTCCAAAAAGCTTGGCATAACCAGAAGGCTGTCCTGACTGTATACCAGCCTGGACAGAAGGTGTGGGTACTGGAGCCAGTGGCACCATCAGCCCTCAAAGACAAATGGTCTGGGCCCCACACCATCATTGAGCAAAAGGGAGAGGTCACCTACCTGGTGGACCTTGGAACCCCCAGGAGCCCCCTCAGGGTGCTTCATGCGAACAGGCTCAAGGCATATGTCGACAGGAAGGACATGAGCTTGCTCATGGCCACAGATGAGGGACAGGAGGAAGAGAGTGACCCTCTCCCAGACCTGCTCACTCAGAATCCTGATGATGGATCAGTAGATGGTGTTGTCTTTTGTGGCAGCCTCTCTGAACATCAGCAACAGGATTGCAGGCAAGTTCTGCAATCCTTCAGACATATGTTCTCTCTGACACCCAGTCAAACTGATTGGTGTACCCATGAAGTGGACACTGGGGACAGTCTGCCTGTAAAGAGTAAAATCTACAGGCAGCCTGATCATGTCAGAGACTGCATCAAAACAGAAGTGCAGAAAATGTTGGAGTTGGGAGTCATTGAGCCCTCAGATAGCCCTTGGGCTAGCCCAGTAGTTCTAGTGCCAAAGCCTCACACCCAGGGTGGTAAGAGAGAGATGAGGTTTTGCGTAGACTACAGAGGCCTCAATGCAGTCACTAAGACTGATGCCCACCCAATACCAAGGGCAGATGAACTTATAGATAGATTGGCTTCTGCCAACTACTTAAGCACATTTGACCTGACAGCTGGGTATTGGCAAATCAGGTTAGCTGAGGAAGCCAGGCCCAAGACAGCATTTTCTACCCCTGGTGGTCATTATAAGTTTTTGGTAATGCCCTTTGGGTTGAAGAATGCACCTGCCACCTTCCAAAGGCTGGTGAATCAAGTTCTCACTGGGATGGATGACTTCTGTGCAGCATATCTGGACGATATTGCTGTCTTTAGCTCCACCTGGGAGGATCACCTGGTCCACTTGAGGAAAGTGTTAGAGGCCCTGCAGAAGGCAGGCCTCACTATCAAGGCCACTAAGTGCGCGATAGGGCAGACACAGGTTGTATACCTGGGCCACCTTGTAGGTGGAGGCCAGGTTCAGCCCTTGGAGAGTAAGATACAGGCCATCAAGGACTGGGCTCCTCCAATCACCCAGACTCAGGTTCGAGCTTTCTTGGGCCTGACTGGGTACTATAGGAAGTTTGTCAGAAATTATGGGTCCATAGTGACCCCCCTTAATGACCTGACAAGTAAAAAGATGACAAAGAAAGTTCAGTGGACAGCAAGCTGTCAGAAAGCATTCGATGACCTAAAGCAGGCCATGTGCACAGCACCTATCCTAAAGAGTCCAGACTTCTCCAAACCATTCATTGTCCAAACAGATGCTTCTGAGTTGGGTGTGGGAGCTGTTCTATCTCAGCTGAATTTTGATGGCAACGACCAGCCAATTGCTTTCATTAGCAGAAGGCTGACCCCCAGAGAGAAAAATGGTCAGCTATTGAGAGGGAGGCCTTTGCTGTGGTATGGGCCCTGAAGAAGTTGAGGTCCTACTTGTTTGGAACTCACTTCACAGTTCAGACCGACCATAAGCCCCTCTTATGGCTAAGTCAGATGAAGGGTGAAAACCCCAAACTACTTAGGTGGTCCATTTCCCTACAGGGGATGGATTTTACAGTGGAGCACAGACCTGGTACTGATCATGGCAATGCTGATGGGCTCTCCAGGTATTTCCACTTAGAGCAAGAAGACTCACCTGGTCAAGGTTAGTTTATTGTCCCAAAGTTTGGGGGGGGTCATGTAGGAGAGTAGGGTCTGCAATCCTATGATCACCCAGATTTTTGCTTTTTGCTTCACTGGTTTACGACTTTCCCTGGCTGTGGGCCTGCTAATCAGACCCACAGCCTAGCTGTTCTCTCTACTCCAAATTGTACTCAGGTACTGAATTGGCACTGGGCCCTCTCAAGTCCCTGTACCCAGGGCTGAGGTGCACCCAGAAGTCTCCCAGGGGCTGCAGCATGTATTATGCCACCCCTGGACTGACTAACTAAATCAGACACAACTGGCTGCTTGACAGCTGGGGCAGAGTGGTGTACTCACCCTCTGCTATAGATATAGTATCCCTATATCTAAACCTATATGGACACACAGATCTCCTATCAGTCACTCCTATGGCAGGCCTTAACAATCCTGAAGGCAGAGTGCTTGGAATCGTGTGAGATGGTGCTCTGGCATGAGCTGAGCCTGTCTGCGGCTTTCGGGATCCATCCCTTAGCCGTTTCCATGATATCGCATACCATATACTCTTAAGTGCATTATAATCCTCGCGGTTATGTGCCAACTCTGGTATCGCTTTATCAAAACATGTCGAGTAAGGTGTCATACGAATTGGAATACTAACCCCTCGCCAATTCTGGCGACGGGGTTAGCATTCCACCCTTCTAGAGGGACACGACATGTATGTAACCTGTAACCCCGGTTAAAGTCAGACAGAGCCTTAGCTCCACAAAATGGATGCTGCCACTGAGACACAAGTCTGCCCTCCTGCTGCTGGGAGTCCTCCCAGCCCAGGAGGCAAGGACAAAGGGTTTCCTGCCAGGGGTGGTGCCAGCACCGTCCCAGACAGGATTTTGTGTATCCTAGGTAGGCAGGGCTTTAGAGGAAGGTGACTGCAAGTGGCACCCCGGTGCTCACTGTGCATAGGCCGGCTGAAACCAGTTCCAGGGGCACTCCAGCCCCTGGCCTGGAGAAAGCCCGCCAAAGGAGAGGGGTGTAACCACCCCCCTCCTAGTCCCACCCATAGGGCAGGACTTAGTCGCGTGCCAGCCCCTTTTTGCAGGATAAAGGTAGGAACTGGCCCCCTTCCAGATCAGATCATCTTTGAATCCTGAAACTACTTTCCACGAAAGGAACTCAAGACTTCTTCCCAAGATTCTCCCTTGTGACTAAGGAGTAGTCACCCTGCAGCAGCAGGCACCAACCAAGCATCGCGGTTTGTTGCCAGTCTCTCCTTCGGATCAAGACTGCTCCAGCACGACGAGAACCGGCTTCCCTGGCACCTCTGACCTCAACCTACATCATCAGCCCAGCTGTGATCCATGGGTGTGACGAGACCTCGAGGGACCGGCCATCTTCAGAACTGCACGACGCTTGTCCAGCACGACTCCCGAGTGACCCTCGACTGAGTGCTTTGGGGTAAGAGAAGCCCCGACCCTGAGCAGCTCCAGCACCGAAGTTCAGCCCCCCTGCATCCACGAGATCTGCGTGGGGCCCTTCTGCTCTTTGCTGCCAACCGCGTTGTCCAGGTCGCTTGCCCGTTTGGCTAGTGACCCCTTCACGACGCTCCACGACGACAACTACTGCTGGTCTGGTTGCTCCAGACTAGCCCTTGCTCCCCTCCAAAAGAGGAGCACCCTGGACCCTCCTGGTCCACTCAAGACGCCATTTTAGGTCCACCGCGTGGGCCTTGCATTTGCCAAGACTTGTTGCCCAATCCTGGGTCCAGCGACGTCGACAGCAAGAACCTTCGTGGGACAGCTCGCACCTCCATCCTGGTCGCCGACAACGCCTCCTGGTCCGAGAGACTGCAGAGCCCAGCAGCGCCCACTCCCCTGGCTGAGGTGACTTCGTCCGGTGCCATCCTGGTGCCCACTCAAATCACTGGCTAGTGATTCAGAACTTGGTCCCCTCTGCTTACAGGTTTCTTCTTTCCTGATCCAGGCTTGGATCTCCACGAACTCTCTTCACTGGCCGCCTGCCAGCAACTCTTTCTTCAGGCTCCTGGTTCTTCAACGTGGGTTTCCGACGCAACTTCAACCCTATGCAGCCGCAGCCCCTGGGCTAGGTAAACCAAGTACTCTGGTGCTTCAGCATAGTCCAACACCCTAAGTGTTCGGATCCACCCCCGTTTTCGACCCACCTAGTCGGGTTCGCCCGAGAACAGTAACTTTGCAACTGCTAGCCTCCATATACTTTTTCCCGCCTTACGCGTGAGAGTTCCCACTCTGCACACAATGTCCACAGGCCTCCTGCATCTAATCCCAGTGTTTAGAATTGTAGGCCTAGCGATTCCTGAGTCTAGAAAAGTATTACTTACCTGCTAGCAAGTTCGCATTCCACTTACTGAGTATATGGTTTTTCGTGCCCCTAGGGCATTTGTGTAAATTGTGCGACTTAAAGTATTTTCGTAAGAGTTTTGTTGTGTGCTTAGCTCCCTGACTCATAAAGAGTTCAGGGTAGTCTTGTTATAAATAAATATCTGTTTATTTTCATAACAACTTGTGTGGTGTCCTTTCACTTGGTGTTCAAGGGGTAATGTGATGGTAAAACAGCTGGCTTAACACGCCCTCTAGAGTCTTAGCCTTAGACTGCTCGTATCCATGCTACTAGGATAGCTGGTCTATAAGGTTGACTTACAACCAATCATCAATAAGGGTTGTTTGGACTGATACATAGTGATCACTAGAATAGTGAGCACTGCATATCAGGCCAACTTCTCACATTGGTGAGCAGCGGTTGGTAGGCCTAACCCCGGAGTTAGGAGAGATAGATCTCTTTCTAGGGACTCCAATAGATCTCTGCACTCTAATGCCTCTTCCCAGAGGAGAAGGAACTCTCCACAGAGGAGATTGACTTCCCCTCAGAGAATAGAGCATGAAGCTAGAATGAGACAGGCTGCTCTGAGGATTGAAAGGGAAGAACTTGCCCTGGCCAAAGAAAAGCTTGCCTTTGCTAGAGAGCAGCAGATGAGTGCGATAGTTCCCACTGGTGGCAGCAATCTCCCAAGAGATAGAGAGAAGGGTTTAGATACTAAACACCTGACAAAAATAGTGCCCCCCCTTTAAGCAAGGGGATGACATCCAGAAATGGATGGCTGCTTTGGGGAGGGCCTGCACTGTGCAGGGCATTCCCCAGAGTCAGTGGGCAGCTATACTGTGGCTCTCCTTTGATGGCAAAGGTAGAGATAAGCTCCTCACTACAAGAGTGGAGGATGCTAACAATTACCAGGTCCTGAAGAATACACTGGTTGATGGGTTTGGTTTAACCACTGAGCAGTACAGGTTGCTGTTCAGAGACACCCAGAAAACTCAGTCTCAGGACTGGTCTGACTTTGTGGATAGTGCCACTAAGGCTTTGGAGGGCTGGTTGCTGGGTAGCAAGGTTACGGATTACACAGGATTGTATAATCTAATGATGAGGGAACACATTTTAAATAATTGTCAGAACCAGTTGTTGCACCAGCACCTTGTTGATTCATATCTGACCTCTCCCCAAGAATTGGGAAAGAAGGCAGACAAATGGGTCAGAACAAGGATCAAGCAGAACCAGAACCAGAACCAGGGTGGTCAGAAGAAAGCAGACCAGAAGGGTAACACTAAGAGTGAACAAAATGACCAGAAGTCTTCAACAGGTCCCCAACAAACCAAAGAGGGTGGGGGTCAGGCTTCACAGCAGAAAAAGAAGACTCAAGAAGGCCAGTCAAAAAGGTGGTGCCAGTACTGTAAAAGTAAGTCTCACTGGTTTAGTGAGTGCACCAAAAGAGGAGGGCAAACCTCTACCACTACAGCCCCTAAGGCAACTGCACCCCCTAGTACAGTCAGTAGTGGTAGTGCACCTCCCAAGGGATTAGTTGGGTTAACCCTGGGAACTGAGGAGTCTGACAACTTAGTTGGCACACTCACTCAGGCTGTCCTTGTCTGTACAGGGGATATGGATATGTCCCCTGATGTAAGTCCCAATACTTTGGGCAAATACAGGCAGACACCTTTAATAAATGGCAAAATGGCTCAGGCCTATAGGGACACTTGTGCCAGTGTCACCATGGTGACACCTAACTTTGTGGACCCTGGACAGATCATGCCAGGTACAGATTTCCTGGTGACCAATGCCAGCAACGTCACTACCAGTCATAGTATGGCGATTGTTGCTTTCTCATGGGGAGGGGTAAGTGGCCAAAAGAAAGTTGTGGTTAGTTCAGACCTCCCAGTGGATTGTTTGTTGGGCAATGATTTGGAGTCATCCCTATGGTCAGAAGTGGAGCAGAGGACTCACATGGAAATGTTAGGCTTGCCAGCACATGTGCTTGCTGTGACTAGGTCACAGGCCAGAAGATGCCCCACTGAACAGGTGCTGGATCCTGGAAGCAAGGACCAGACACCTTCCAAGAAGAAGAGCAGTAAGGGTAAGGCTTTGCCTTCCCCCTTGCCCCAGGTTGAGGATCAAGTCTCTGAGGAGGCTGATCTGAGAGAGCTGAGGGAAACTGAGCCTAAAGAGCTTGAACTTGATCAAGTTGTGTTTCTGGGCTCGGGGGGGCCCTCCAGAGAAGACCTGGGGAAGGCACAGTTAGACTGCCCTTCCCTTGAACCCCTCAGACAGCAGGCTGCTGCTGAGGCTGCAGGGAATGCCACAGGTGCCCACAGGGTATACTGGGAAGATGGACTCCTGTACTCTGAGTCAAGAGACCCCAAGCCTGGTGCAACTAGGAGGCTGGTCGTCCCCTTGTCTCTGAGAGGTTTCCTTCTCACCTTGGCCCATGAAATTCCCCTTGCAGGTCACTTAGGTCAGACAAAAACTTTGGACAGACTTGTCTCACACTTTCACTGGCCCCACATGAATGAGAATACCAAGGAGTTTTGTCGCTCCTGTGTCACTTGCCAAGCCAGTGGTAAGTCAGGTGGCACAACAAAGGCCCCCCTCATACCACTACCTGTGGTGGGGGTTCCCTTTGAAAGGGTGGGGATTGACATTGTTGGTCCAATGGAACCCCAGACAGCATCAGGGCACAAGTTTATACTGGTGGTGGTGGACCATGCCACCAGGTATCCTGAAGCTATTCCACTTAGGACCACTACAGCACCTGTAGTGGCAAGAGCCCTAGTTGGAGTGTTCTCCAGAGTGGGCTTCCCTAAGGAGGTTGTTTCTGACAGAGGTGCAAACTTCATGTCAGGATATCTGACTGCAATGTGGAAGGAATGTGGTGTTAACTACAAGTTCACCACACCCTATCATCCACAGTGCAATGGGCTTGTTGAGAGATTCAACAGGACCCTCAAAGGGATGATTCATGGACTACCTGAAAAGCTCAGGCGTAGATGGGATGTCCTGATACCCTGCCTCTTGTTTGCTTACAGAGAGGTCCCACAGAAGGGGGTTGGCTACAGCCCTTTTGAACTTCTGTATGGGCATCCTGTAAGAGGACCCCTGTGTTTGGTGAAGGAAGGATGGGAGAGACCTCTCAAAAAGCCTGCAACCAACATAGTGGACTATGTACTTGGTCCCCACTCCAGGATGGCTGAATACATGGAGAAGGCATCTAAAAACCTAGAGGCCAGCCAAGAACTCCAAAAAGCTTGGCATAACCAGAAGGCTGTCCTGACTGTATACCAGCCTGGACAGAAGGTGTGGGTACTGGAGCCAGTGGCACCATCAGCCCTCAAAGACAAATGGTCTGGGCCCCACACCATCATTGAGCAAAAGGGAGAGGTCACCTACCTGGTGGACCTTGGAACCCCCAGGAGCCCCCTCAGGGTGCTTCATGCGAACAGGCTCAAGGCATATGTCGACAGGAAGGACATGAGCTTGCTCATGGCCACAGATGAGGGACAGGAGGAAGAGAGTGACCCTCTCCCAGACCTGCTCACTCAGAATCCTGATGATGGATCAGTAGATGGTGTTGTCTTTTGTGGCAGCCTCTCTGAACATCAGCAACAGGATTGCAGGCAAGTTCTGCAATCCTTCAGACATATGTTCTCTCTGACACCCAGTCAAACTGATTGGTGTACCCATGAAGTGGACACTGGGGACAGTCTGCCTGTAAAGAGTAAAATCTACAGGCAGCCTGATCATGTCAGAGACTGCATCAAAACAGAAGTGCAGAAAATGTTGGAGTTGGGAGTCATTGAGCCCTCAGATAGCCCTTGGGCTAGCCCAGTAGTTCTAGTGCCAAAGCCTCACACCCAGGGTGGTAAGAGAGAGATGAGGTTTTGCGTAGACTACAGAGGCCTCAATGCAGTCACTAAGACTGATGCCCACCCAATACCAAGGGCAGATGAACTTATAGATAGATTGGCTTCTGCCAACTACTTAAGCACATTTGACCTGACAGCTGGGTATTGGCAAATCAGGTTAGCTGAGGAAGCCAGGCCCAAGACAGCATTTTCTACCCCTGGTGGTCATTATAAGTTTTTGGTAATGCCCTTTGGGTTGAAGAATGCACCTGCCACCTTCCAAAGGCTGGTGAATCAAGTTCTCACTGGGATGGATGACTTCTGTGCAGCATATCTGGACGATATTGCTGTCTTTAGCTCCACCTGGGAGGATCACCTGGTCCACTTGAGGAAAGTGTTAGAGGCCCTGCAGAAGGCAGGCCTCACTATCAAGGCCACTAAGTGCGCGATAGGGCAGACACAGGTTGTATACCTGGGCCACCTTGTAGGTGGAGGCCAGGTTCAGCCCTTGGAGAGTAAGATACAGGCCATCAAGGACTGGGCTCCTCCAATCACCCAGACTCAGGTTCGAGCTTTCTTGGGCCTGACTGGGTACTATAGGAAGTTTGTCAGAAATTATGGGTCCATAGTGACCCCCCTTAATGACCTGACAAGTAAAAAGATGACAAAGAAAGTTCAGTGGACAGCAAGCTGTCAGAAAGCATTCGATGACCTACAGCAGGCCATGTGCACAGCACCTATCCTAAAGAGTCCAGACTTCTCCAAACCATTCATTGTCCAAACAGATGCTTCTGAGTTGGGTGTGGGAGCTGTTCTATCTCAGCTGAATTTTGATGGCAACGACCAGCCAATTGCTTTCATTAGCAGAAGGCTGACCCCCAGAGAGAAAAATTGGTCAGCTATTGAGAGGGAGGCCTTTGCTGTGGTATGGGCCCTGAAGAAGTTGAGGTCCTACTTGTTTGGAACTCACTTCACAGTTCAGACCGACCATAAGCCCCTCTTATGGCTAAGTCAGATGAAGGGTGAAAACCCCAAACTACTTAGGTGGTCCATTTCCCTACAGGGGATGGATTTTACAGTGGAGCACAGACCTGGTACTGATCATGGCAATGCTGATGGGCTCTCCAGGTATTTCCACTTAGAGCAAGAAGACTCACCTGGTCAAGGTTAGTTTATTGTCCCAAAGTTTGGGGGGGGTCATGTAGGAGAGTAGGGTCTGCAATCCTATGATCACCCAGATTTTTGCTTTTTGCTTCACTGGTTTACGACTTTCCCTGGCTGTGGGCCTGCTAATCAGACCCACAGCCTAGCTGTTCTCTCTACTCCAAATTGTACTCAGGTACTGAATTGGCACTGGGCCCTCTCAAGTCCCTGTACCCAGGGCTGAGGTGCACCCAGAAGTCTCCCAGGGGCTGCAGCATGTATTATGCCACCCCTGGACTGACTAACTAAATCAGACACAACTGGCTGCTTGACAGCTGGGGCAGAGTGGTGTACTCACCCTCTGCTATAGATATAGTATCCCTATATCTAAACCTATATGGACACACAGATCTCCTATCAGTCACTCCTATGGCAGGCCTTAACAATCCTGAAGGCAGAGTGCTTGGAATCGTGTGAGATGGTGCTCTGGCATGAGCTGAGCCTGTCTGCGGCTTTCGGGATCCATCCCTTAGCCGTTTCCATGATATCGCATACCATATACTCTTAAGTGCATTATAATCCTCGCGGTTATGTGCCAACTCTGGTATCGCTTTATCAAAACATGTCGAGTAAGGTGTCATACGAATTGGAATACTAACCCCTCGCCAATTCTGGCGACGGGGTTAGCATTCCACCCTTCTAGAGGGACATGACATGTATGTAACCTGTAACCCCGGTTAAAGTCAGACAGAGCCTTAGCTCCACAAAATGGATGCTGCCACTGAGACACAAGTCTGCCCTCCTGCTGCTGGGAGTCCTCCCAGCCCAGGAGGCAAGGACAAAGGGTTTCCTGCCAGGGGCGGTGCCAGCACCGTCCCAGACAGGATTTTGTGTATCCTAGGTAGGCAGGGCTTTAGAGGAAGGTGACTGCAAGTGGCACCCCGGTGCTCACTGTGCATAGGCCGGCTGAAACCAGTTCCAGGGGCACTCCAGCCCCTGGCCTGGGGAAAGCCCGCCAAAGGAGAGGGGTGTAACCACCCCCTCCTAGTCCCACCCATAGGGCAGGACTTAGTCGCGTGCCAGCCCCTTTTTGCAGGATAAAGGTAGGAACTGGCTCCCTTCCAGATCAGATCATCTTTGAATCCTGAAACTACTTTCCACGAAAGGAACTCAAGACTTCTTCCCAAGATTCTCCCTTGTGACTAAGGAGTAGTCACCCTGCAGCAGCAGGCACCAACCAAGCATCGCGGTTTGTTGCCAGTCTCTCCTTCGGATCAAGACTACTCCAGCACGACGAGAACCAGCTTCCCTGGCACCTCTGACCTCAACCTACATCATCAGCCCAGCTGTGATCCGTGGGTGTGACGAGACCTCGAGGGACCGGCCATCTTCAGAACTGCACGACGCTTGTCCAGCACGACTCCCGAGTGACCCTCGACTGAGTGCTTTGGGGTAAGAGAAGCCCCGACCCTGAGCAGCTCCAGCACCGAAGTTCAGCCCCCCTGCATCCACGAGATCTGCGTGGGGCCCTTCTGCTCTTTGCTGCCAACCGCGTTGTCCAGGTCGCTTGCCCGTTTGGCTAGTGACCCCTTCACGACGCTCCACGACGACAACTACTGCTGGTCTTGTTGCTCCAGACTAGCCCTTGCTCCCCTCCAAAAGAGGAGCACCCTGTACCCTCCTGGTCCACTCAAGACGCCATTTTAGGTCCACCGCGTGGGCCTTGCATTTGCCAAGACTTGTTGCCCAATCCTGGGTCCAGCGACGTCGACAGCAAGAACCTTCGTGGGACAGCTCGCACCTCCATCCTGGTCGCCGACAACGCCTCCTGGTCCGAGAGACTGCAGAGCCCAGCAGCACCCACTCACCTGGCTGAGGTGACTTCGTCCGGTGCCATCCTGGTGCCCACTCAAATCACTGGCTAGTGATTCAGAACTTGGTCCCCTCTGCTTACAGGTTTCTTCTTTCCTGATCCAGGCTTGGATCTCCACGAACTCTCTTCACTGGCCGCCTGCCAGCAACTCTTTCTTCAGGCTCCTGGTTCTTCAACGTGGGTTTCCGACGCAACTTCAACCCTATGCAGCCGCAGCCCCTGGGCTAGGTAAACCAAGTACTCCGGTGCTTCAGCATAGTCCAACACCCTAAGTGTTCGGATCCACCCCCGTTTTTGACCCACCTAGTCGGGTTCGCCCGAGAACAGTAACTTTGCAACTGCTAGCCTCCATATACTTTTTCCCGCCTTACGCGTGAGAGTTCCCACTCTGCACACGACGTCCACAGGCCTCCTGC